>NW_022589735.1:0-157803 GCF_004348235.1 Phoca vitulina
AGTGTTTATTTTATCTAAAACATTGACATCCTACTCCTTTCTTTCAGACAGATGGCAATCTAAATGGAGTATTTTCATGTAGTGTCTCAACGCGTTATCTGCATTTCCAAAGACTTTTTCATTGCATCCATAATGACCATGGCAAGCATTGACAAATTTCCATTCCAGTTTCCTCACAGATCGAAGGGGTTCTTTTTAAATTGGAAAAACATCAACTTCAGAAACTGGAAGGTAACTTCAGTCCCAGGATGAAAGAAGGCTTTGAGTAGGCAGTTCCCAGTTTTTATTTAGAGGATGGGCATGTGTGCGTCTGGGTGGTGGTTAGGGTACCATCCTCACACTCAAGAGAAACCAAAAACTATACAAACTCAGGGAAAGCACAGTATTCAAATAGCATTCTCAAGAACTATGAAATATTGTTCTTACTCATATATCTCTCCTGCACCACTCTCACTTCACATTTCCCTGAAATTTGACATATTTGGGCCACATGAAAATTTCCAAAAGTATCTGGAAAATTTCTTCATATGAATGTATCAATGTTTTTATTTTCTAACAGATAAGGGCATTTTTTAAACAACCTCAAATCAGTTATCACATCTAGCAATGCTAATAATTTCATAATATCAAATACTCAGTAAGTATTGAATCTTCTCCAATTATCTCTTTTAAATGTCTTTTTAGAGATAATTTGTTAATCGGGTGCCAAACAAGAATTACATGTTGCAGTTTGTTGTTATGTGTTTAAAGTTTCCATCTTTTTGTATTTAAAATATTTGATAAGGGGCGCCTGGGTGGCTCAGTCGGTTAAGCATCTGCCTTTGGCTCAGATCATGATCCCAGGGTCCTGGGATCAAGCCACAGAACGGGCTCCCTGCTCAGCCAAAGAGCCTGCTTCTCCCCCTGCTTGTGCACGCTCTGTGTCAAATAAATAAATAAAGTCTTTTTAAAAATAAAATAAAATACTTAATAAAAAGTCAGTTATCAACCCAGAGAAGACATGGAGGAAATTTAAATGCATATTGCTTAGTGAAAGAAACCAGTCTGAAAAGGCACATACTCTACTACTTCCAACTACATGACATTCTGGAAAAGGCAAAAGTGATTAAGATAAATTAAGAAGATTAGTAGTTGCCAGATGGAAGGAGGAGGTGAATTAAGAGGTAAAACACAGGAGATCTGGGAGGTATTAAAACTTTTCTTTATGATATTGTAATGGTGGATACATGACACAATGCGCTTGTCAAAACCATAAAACAACACAAAGAATGAACTCTAATATAAACTACAGACTCTAGTTAATAATGGATCAATATTGGTTCATTAATTATAATAAATGTACCACATTAATGCAAGATGTTAATACTAGGGAACACTATGAGTGAGAGAAAGTGGGTATATGGGAAATCTTCATACTATCTGCTCAATTTTCTATAAAACCTAAAACTGCTCTAAAAAATTAAGTCTATTAATTAATATTTGGGGGCACCTGGGTGGCTCAGTTGGTTAAGTGTCTGACTCTTGATTTAGGGTCAGGTCATGATCTCAGGGTTGTGAGACTGAAACTCGTATCAGGCTCCATGCTGGATGTGGAGGCTGCTTAAGTTTCTCTCTCTCTCCCACTCCCTTTGCCCCTCTCCCCTACTTTCGTGCTCTCTCTCACTCTGAAAAAAAATTAAATATTTGTATTGAGAAATATTTCAAATATATAGAAAAGTTAAAAGAATTATACAAACATAATTCTACCCTCCACCCAAATTTAAAGCTTATTTTTTACAGTATTTGTTCTATCTATTTTTTAATTCTACATACAAATACCCCCTTTTTTTGCTGACCCATTTGAAAGTGACTTGAAGACATCAGAACACTTCACCTCTAAATATTTCAGCAGGCATCTCCTAAGTATAAGGACATTGTCCTATATAATCATCATCCTACTAGCACACTTAACAAAATTAACAATGATTCCATAATATTATCCAAAATCCAGTCCCTATTAAATCTCATTATTTTTCCATTATTATTCCTCAATTTTCTTAAATTTTGATAAGAATTCATATGCACTCCTGAGTTCCTTTTACAAATGCACTTTTTAACCACTTGTTATAATGTCTTAGAAAATTTGTTTTTTAACCAAGTTTCATGATTGTATTGTGTTGAATCTATTTAGTCTAGAACAGTCCCCTGTCTTTTATGATATTGAATTCTTTAAAGTATCCAGACCTGTTGTCTTGTAGGATGTTATACATTCTGAATTTGTCTGAGTGTTTCCTTGTGGTGTCATTTAACCTGTTCCTCTAACCCCTGTATTTCCAGAAAACCGGAATGGATGATTTATTAAATATAATAATGGCATAACACTTTTTAAAGCTCTCATTTATTTTCTGTAATTGGGTAAAAAAATAATGGGCAATCACAGATTCCTTTTCTTAATATTTAGAAAATAAATGCCTATTTGTATTTTGATATTATTTTTCTCTTTTCATGATGTTTATATTACTATTATAATAATCCAAAATTTTTAAATTCATTTCACAGGGAATGTCCTGGCACTTATCTTAAGGTGGAAATTGTGGGCCTGTGGTAACACTCAAACAATTTGCTTTTGACTCTATTAAGGATACAAACAACTAAGTTTTTCCATGTATTTCACAAAGCTCAAGCAAGCAGGATTTCAAAATAAAGGTGACTTGAGCAGGGGAAATGAAGATGCTATTTGCTTTCCCCAGAACTAATATGCAACTAATGGTTTGGAAAGAGACACTTGCCTAAGAATCTTGGCATTTTTTGTTTCATGAGAATCATCATAGTCTATTAGTACAAACTGTTCCCTTGAAAAAAATCTTGCCCACACATTGCCATGGGTTCTAGCCTGCCTTGAGTATATATTGGACTCTCTCTCTCTCCTACAGATACATATACATACATACATACATATATATGTATATGTTTTAGATGTTTTCATATATTGTGTATGATTTTTCCCAAGAATCTCAGACATCTTCTCTCCCATTATTAAAATAGGCTAAAACTTGTATCAGGTTTTGGTAGTCTTGTAGATGATTGAATTTGTACTAAGAGCACAATTAAAATTTCATTTTATTTGTTTTTTAAATTTCATTTTATTTTAATTCCAGTATAGTTAACATACAGTGTTATATTAGTTTCAGGTGTACAATATAGTGATTCAACACTTCCATATACCACTCAGTGCTCATCAGGACAAATGCTGTCCTTATTCTCCATCACCTATTTCACCCATACCTCCCCTCTGGTAACCATCATTTTGTTCTCTATAGTTAAGGGTCTCTTTCTTGGTTTGTCTCTTTCTCTCTTTTTAAAATTACTTTATTTTTTAATTGACATATATTTGACATATGATATTATATTAGTTTCAGGGATACAACATAGTGACTCAACATTTATACACATTACAAAATAGTCACCACGATAAGTGTACTTACCATCTGTCACCATACAAAGTTATTATAGTATTACTGACTATATGTTCCCTATGCTGTACTTTACATCCCCATGACTTATTTATTTTATAACTGGAATTTTGTACTTCTTAATTCCCTTCATCTGTTTCACTCATCCCCTCACCCTGAAATTTCTTTTTAAAAAGAAAATGTGCCTAAGTGTTTTTTAACTACTAAAAACAATACAGAAAACAAATAATGAAGAAATCTACAGATGTAGGGAGGGCAAAGAATATGTTAGGGGGAAAGAAACCTGAGAAAATAACTGATAACCAACAATTTTTCTGGTGAAGACCAGTGCAGACCTGGATCTGGCCAATAGTAGTGATCATCCAATATTGTTATTGTTAAATTAACATGGAAATTGGGATTCAAGGTATACTTATGAATACTACTGTTTTGTTTTTTTTTTTAAAGATTTTATTTATTTGACAGAGAGAGAGACAGCGAGAGAGGGAACACAAGCAGGGGGAGTGGGAGAGGGAGAAGCAGACTTCCCACCGAGCAGGGAGCCCAACGTGGGGCTCGATCCCAGGACCCTGGGATCATGACCTGAGCTGAAGGCAGAGGCTTAACGACTGAGCCACCCAGGCGCCCCGAGTACCACTCTTTATATCCAAGTCCTGCCATCTCTATGGACTTTGATTGCTACAGGAATGCTCTACTGGACTTTTGGCAGCATTCTCGAGTCCAAGAACACACTGGTGAATAATTATTTATATCCGTGAGTCTCAACTCAACTTGGAAAAATGCAAAGGATTTTACTTTAGCAACTAAAAATTCAGCATCTACGTCTCAGTCTGTACACCAACTCTGGATCCAATCTCTATTTATTTATTTACTTAGGGAGTGGGGAGGGGCAGAGGGAGAGAGAGAATCTTAAGCAGGCTCAATGCCCAGCGCAGAGCCCAATGCCGGGCTCAATCTCATGACGGTGAGATCATGACCAGAGCCAAAATCAAGAGTTGGACGCTTAACCAACTGAGCCACCCAGGTGCCCCCCAATTTCTATTTAGTAGCAAATACTGAGTCTGTTGGTTTGAAAATGCTGTCTTTTATCTTTAGAAATATTACTTACCGCCTCATATCTACCCCCACCCCCTCCAGGCAGCAACAGCCATCAGTAGCTTCCCCACTCTCAGGCCCAAAATATCTGTGAAATTAGCAATGAAGAAACTACTCTACAGTGCCTTTGGAACAGAATTCTGCAGGAGTTCAGTTTCCTCAATGGTATATGCTAAGTGAAACAGAGTAAGTTTGCCTTAGGTTGGGCTTTAAGTATTCCATTATTCCTTCTTCTAACTCCTTAGCAAATATGGCTTTGCATAATCAAAGTTTTATCACACTAATATTTCTTTCTGTTATTTATACCACCATAGTCTCAGGCTTCCAATACAACTCTCAAAGTCAGAGTAGTGTAATATGGAGCATACAGAACCATATTTGCAGTCGGGTTGCTCTACCATCTAAGCCTTCAGTGTCATTATCAGGCCTCTCTTAGTTTTTCAAGTTCTCCAGAAAGTAGAAAAAAATTTTAGAAAGGCAAATGGAAATATCAACTATTTTGTATTTATGTAATATGCTTATTATCCAGTGTATTGAATAAGGTGTATTTTTATTTTCTCAGCAACTATTAGATATACATTAAAAATCAACAATTAGATCTCATCTGAGGCATATCATGCTTTTGTATCCTCTGCCTTTAATTATTCTAAACTATATCAGAGTATTAAACATTGATGCAAAGAGAAGAAAGATGAGATTATTTTGCCACTCCATATTAAATGGCATTTCCTTTTAATGTATTGGAGATGCTGAGATATTAATTGCTAAAAAATGAATTATTTTTGATATTAATAAGAAAACTTAGCAAAAATGAACAAATACAAATTTAGCATAGTAATAAATAAGCTACACAGCAACTCAGTGGATTACACCTTAAATAATGAAAGAGACATTTATTTCTATCAATTACTTTTTTCCCTGTGGTTTTGTATCTGTATTTGATTTTGCCTCATCAATGTCATCAAAATAAAATGACTTTATTTCAAATAAGTAAAAACTACATAATGGTAATCAAATAGTTATTTGAATTTAGGAGATGGACAGCAGTATAGCTGAAAAGTAGGCTATCACAATTTATGGGCCATCATCTGTGAAATATGAAGAAAAGCAAAAAATGACAAAATACATAGGCTGGCCTCCACTGGGAAGACTTCCCTCTTGAACATTATCATTTTTTGAATAGATTAGGATGAGTTTCCTTGTCAAGCACTGGGATACCTCCTAGGATAGTCTACACAAAGTTTTGGGAGTAACTTACCTTCGTGAAAAGTCAAAGGTAATTAGGCCTGCGGAGAAAACAATGCATTCTTTTTCTGTACTTAATAAAAAGCCTACTGGCTTCTAAACCAAGACCTTTGTGAAGTAAATAAAAAGATAAAAACAGCTAAGTCATCAGTACTTGTTGATTCTACATTAGCATTAGCTATGCTTCAGAAGAAAAGAAAATACTACCAAAGTTAGAGCCATAAAACAGCAACTATGCTATTCAGAAAAGGGATTTTTCTTCTACTTTTTATCCAGAGCCCAAAAGCAAGAATACTTGGGATGATACCTAATGTCTTATTTTCAGCTTCAAAGAACTTGATTTCATTGAAGATAAAGTGATGTTGCATGCATGTATCTCTCTTCTCTGTCCTGCATTAGTTTGGCGGAGTAGGGAATATTTAAAATTTAATGGAAAAAAAAATCTGGAAGGAAAGATCAAGGCATTTTCTTTTTTGTCCAGAGTGTTTAGATGATGATCTTTAAAGAGGTGACGTCTGTTTCTGGAAGTTTTTCAGGGTGAGCAGGTAAGTGTCAACATGACCAATTCTATGGAATTGTCATCCAACAGGGGTGTCATCCAACACCCTTCACAGGGAAAAAGATTTCTGAAAGTAGTTCCGCTGTGAATTTCCTGAGTATTTGCCACATACCCTGAAACTGCCTGATAATTTTCTTGCAGTGCATATTTATAATGCACAGATATCAACAGTAATTAAAATGTTTGGGGAGTACTTTCCAGAGGCTGGAGGATTTAGTGCGCCTGGAGAATTCAGCGAGCCGTTTCTTAATGATTTACTAAGACTAAATCTTCAGCAGAGAGACTTCTGACAACCAGGTTGCCGAGGGGCATGCATCTCAAGGGTTTTCACTGGTTGTCACCATTGGTCCCAAACTAGTGTTGATTACTACCACTCCTTTCTGTGACAGTTAAACTTACCTTGGGTTGTTCTTCATCCAGCGATTTTTTCCCCACGAATGAGCAAATTACTTATCCCACTATTGCATCGCACTTTACTGTGAGAATGGAAATTGAACTGATGGTGTAGTTTCCAATAACGGAAAATTCACCTAAATCTCGTGCATGTCCCCGTGCACATTCTGCAACGTTCAGAAGAATTTTTCAAAGAGGGAACATTCCACACTCATACCTTTTTCTCAGAAAACCAAAAGGAAGTTTACAGGTTTGGAAATGCAGAGCTCCTACAGGTCTGGGTTCCTGTTCGGGAGAAAAGGCTCTTCTTTGGGTGGATCTAAAATATCCTTGGATCTCTTTGGAAACCACCCTGCTCCCACAGGTGCACAGACGCTCCCTTTCCCGCAGCCGGCGCCAACTCTCCGGGACCTCTGGCCATAAATAGCCGCCTTCCTTTTCCTGGGCCGCCGGCAATTCGCCCCGGAAGAGAAGGAAAACTCACCCCTTGCCTTTTCTGCCAGCTTTTCTCTCGCACAATTTCCTGCACACCCTCTGAGTGCGTTGTCTTTAATAAAAGAAGCATTGGGAAGTCTTGTAAGAGGAATAACGTCAACTTCTGTCTCGTCCTCATTCATTTGAAGGAAAGTCTGAAATCTGAGCTTGCAGCCGACGCTTCCCAAGCCGCGTCCACCCCCAGTACCTTCCAGATTTTGTCTTTTCTAAGATGGAGTCTGCGGAGATGCCAGGCTCCTCCTCCTACTTTTTAGCTTGTAGCACCACCAGGCGTCCGCACTGAAAACCTGGTATTGTAATACAGCCCTTCCCGTCAGAAACGGTCAGAATCTGCTCATCGTCACGTCGTCTAGTGGCACAGTTCTTAAATTATTTCTTCATATTACTTCTCCGATTTTTGGTTTAACCAGTGTGGGCAGAAACAATTGATAGTGTACGGTTTTATTATCATATTTCTAATTATCAGTTATTTTATTCTATTATCACAACTGTACAATTTGAGAGTAACTTGAACTGGATTTCTGCCATTTGAGACAGGTCACCCATTTGGCCATGCATCTGCTGAATTTATTAATTCATCAGCAGGTGTTTGTTTGAGATTATATTGACGTCCTGTGAAAGGTATTGGGGATATAAAATTGAATAAAGCCTAGTGCCTACACCCCCAGGCAGGAGGTTACAGCCTAGAAGGGGGACACAGATAAAGAGACAATTATGATGTGGGAGGTGAGTGCTAAGATAGAGATTTGCACAGACACGGTGACTACTTTTGAGGGAAATTTAAGTAAGAACAGAAATGGGGTATCAGGAAAGATTCCCAGAGGAGGTGAAGTTTGAGCTAGTTGCATTTTATGGTATCAACTTAAACACAAACCCATTGAAATTATTTTCTACTGCAGATGAAGTACTTGTGATTTTGCGAGAAATGAGATTTTCTCAAAAGTTGGGAAGGTCATGGCTTATGTGAAATGCAATGTAGTCTTTCAGTCAACAGCACAGAGCCTTGCATGAAGTGTTGTGGGTGACAACTGAAAGACTAGGGATGAACCCTTTTTTCCAATTTGATTTGGTACAGATAACTAATAGTCAATTTAAAGGAGAGTCCTGCAGGTTGAGTGTGTGCATGCCTGAGTAGTTTGTTGTGTAAAAACATCATCTTTTTAAGTGGTGATTAAGAATGGGCTTTTAAGTCAAAGGACTCATATTAAAATCCTGGCTCTACCACTTCATATATCTTCTATTAAAAAAATTACTTAATCTCTCCAAACTTCAGTTTCCTTGTGTGAAAAAAGTGGATATAATAATGTTATCTACTTCATGAAGTTGTGGGAATTAAGTGAAACAGTGCTTATGTAGCAATTTTTTTTAAGTAGGCTCTATGCCCAACGTAGGGCTTGAACTCAAGACCCAAGATCAAGAGTCGCATGCTCTACAGACTGAGCCATCCAGGCACCCCAGTGAAACAGTGCTTATGAAATGTTCAGCCTAGTACTTGGAACATCACAGTGTTTCATAAATGCTAACAATTATTAGTGGTAATACTATGAAAACGGGAACTTATCTATAGTCCTGATTACTCCTTCAAACAAATGTAAGCCTAAATGACTCCTAAAAGGGAACCCATGTACACTGTTGGTGGGAATGTACATTACTATTGCCACTGTGGAAAATAGTATAGAGGTTCCTAAAAAAATGAAAATAGGGCATTCTGGATGGCTCAATCGGTTAAGCGTACAACTCTTGATTTCAGCTCAGATCATGATCTCAGGGTCATGGGATCAAGCCCCGGGTCGGGCTCCACACTTAGCCAGGAGTCTGCTTGAGATTCTCTCTCTCCCTCTTTCTCGTCCCCTTCCCCCTGCTTGCTCACACTGTCTCTTTCATTAGTGTTTTGTAGTTTCTAGAGTATAAATTCTTTACCTCCTTGGTTAAGTTTATTCCTAGGTATCTTACGGTTTTTGGTGCTATTGTAAATGGAATCGATTCCTTAACATCTCTTTCTTCAGTCACATTATTAGTGTATAGAAATGCAACTGATTTCTGTGCATTGATTTTGTATCCTGCCATGTTGCTGAATTGCTGTATGAGTTCTAGCAATTTTGGGGTGGAGTCTTTTGGATTTTCCACATAAAGTATCGTGTCATCTGCGAATAGAGAAAGTTTGACTTCTTCTTTGCCAATTTGAATGCCTTTTATTTCTTTTTGTTGTCTGATTGCTGAGGCTAGGACTTCCAGTACTATGTTGAACAATGATGGTGAGAATAGGCATCCCTGTCATGTTCCTGACCTTAAGGGAAAAGCTCTCAGGTTTTCCCCATTGAGAATGATATTCGCTCTGGGGTTTTCATAGATGGCTTTTATGATATTGAGGTACGTTCCCTCTATGCCTGTACTTTCAAGAGTTTTAATCAGGAAAGGATGCTGTATTTTGTCAAATGTGTTTTTTTTTTTTTCTGTATCAATTGAGAGAATCATATGGTTCTTGTCTTTTCTTTTATTAATGTGCTCTATCACGTTGATTGATTTCCGAATGTTGAACCACCCTTGCACCCCAGGAATAAATCCCACCTGGTCGTGGTGAATAATCCTTTTAATGTAATGGATCCTATTGGCTAGGAATTTGTTGAGTATTTTGGCATCCATGTTTATCGGTAATATGGGTCTGTAATTCTCCTTTTTGATGGGGTCTTTGTCTGGTTTTGGGATCAGGATAATGCTGGCCTCATAGAACGAGTTTGGAAGTTTTCCTTCCATTTCTATTTTTTCAAAACAGCTTAAGTAGAATAGGTATTATTTCTTCTTTAAATGTTTCGTAGAATTCCCCTGGGAAGCCATCTGGCCACCCTGGACTTTTTTTGGGGAGGTTTTTGATTACTGCTTCAATTACCTTACTGGTTATTGGTCTGTTCAGATTGTCTATTTCTTCCTATTTCAGTCTTGGTAGTTGATAAGTTTCCCGGAATACATCCATTTCTTCCAGATTGCTTAGTTTGTTGGCATATAGTTGTGGGTAATAATTTCTAATAATTGTTTCTATTTCCTTGGTATTAGTCATGATCTTTCACCTTGCATTCATGATTTTGTTGATTTGGGTCCTTTCCCTTCAATGCATTTTAAAATTTCCCTTTACACTTCCTCCTTGACACATACATAATTTAGATGTCTATTATTTAGGTTTGAAGTGTTTTGGAAATTTTCATCTTATCTTTCTATTATTGATTTATAGTTTGCTTTTATTGTGGTTGCAGAGCACCTTCTGTATCATTTTAATTACTTTAAAATTTGCTGAGGATTGTTTTATGGCCCAGGATATAATCTAGCCTGGTGTATGTTCTATGAGCACTTGGAAAGAGTATAATTCTGTTCTTTTTGGTCGAGTGTTCTATAAATGTCTATTGGATCCTATTGGCTGATGGTATTGTTGAATTCTTGCTGAGTTTTTCTACTTCTTCTTGTCAATGGTCGAGAGAGGTGTCAAGGTCTCTAAACTACAGCTGTGAATTTGTCTATTTCTCCTTTCAGTTCTAGCAGTTTTTGGTTCACATATTTTGCTCTGTTGTTTCATACATGTATATTTAGGATCACTATGTCTTCTTAATGAACTGACTTTCTTATCACTGTATTATGTTCCTTTCTGCCTCTGGTAATTGTCTTTCTCTGAAATCTCAGGTATTAATATGGCCATACCTGCTTCCTTTTATTAACATATTTATGATATATCTTTTCCCATCCTTTTACTTTCAACTAGCCTGTATTGTTATATTTGAAGTGAATTTATTACAGACAGTATATAACTGAAGTAATGTTTTTTAATCCATTCTGCCAACTTTTGTCTTTAACTGGTGTATTTCGATCATTTACATTTAATGTAATTATTCATAAGCTAGGGCTTAAGTCTGCCATTTTATTTTTTTTTTAAGATTTATTTATTTTAGAGGGAGAGAGAGAGAGCCTGCACACACGAGCAGGGGGAGGGGCAGAAGGAGAGGGAGAGAGTATCTCAAGCAGACTCCTGGCTGAGCACAGAGTCCAACGTGGGCTCAATCTCAGGACCCTGAGATCATGACCTGAGGCAAAATCAAGAGTCAGACGCCAACTGAGCCACCCAGGCGACCCTGCCATTTTATTTTGTTTTCTGTTTACTTGTTTTTTGTTTCTGTTTTCCTTTTCTCTATCTTTCTGTAGGTTATTTGACCACTTTTAAAATTTTCATTTTGATTTACCTATAGTGTTTCTGAGTATATTGCTTTATAAGGCTTTTTAGTGGCTGCTTTAAGTATTATATATAGATAACTTCTTACAGTCTACTGGTGTCATCATTTCACCTGTTTGAATGAAGTATAGAAATCTTACCTCCCTCTGTGTCTCTTTACTCTCTCGTTTATAATATTGTCTTGGTTATTCCCTCTATATACATTCAGAACCACATCAGGCAGTATTATCATTTTTTTAAAACATAATTTAGAAAACTCAAGAGGAGAAGAAAGTCTATAGTATTCACCCATTTTTTTACTCACTGTGCTCGTTCTTCCTTCCTGATATTCCAAAGTTCCTTTTTAAATTATTTCCTATCTGTTTAGAGAACTTCTCTTAGCCATTCTTTCAGGGTCAGTCTGCTGATGACGGTCTTTTAGCCTTCCTTCACCTGAGAATGTCTTGATGTCATCTTTATTCCTGAAGGATATTTTAATGATATGGGATACTGGGTTGACAGTTCTTTTCTTTCAGCCACTAAAAACATTGTGTTACTTGCTTCTAGCCCCCATCATTTCTGATGAAATCCCCTATTATTCAAATTGTTTTCCCTATAGGTCATGTGTCATTTTTCTTTAGCTGCTTTCAAGACTTTTTGTCTTAATTTTCAGAAGTTTGATTACAATGTATCTTGGTGTGGATTTCTTTGGGTTTTTCTTGTTTGGAGTCTGCTCAGCTTTTTAAATATCCACGTTTATATCTTTTGCCAAATTTGACTAGTTTTTCAGTCTATCCCTTTGAGTACCTCTATCTTCTTTCTCCTTTCCTTTTAGGACTCCAATGACACAAATATTATATGTTTTGTTATTTTCCCATACATGTCTAAAGCTCGGTGCATGTATTTTTCAGTATATTTTCTTTCTTGTTCAGATTGGGTAATTTCTAATGTTCTTTATTCAAATTAACTGATTCTTTTGTCTCTTTCCTCCATTCTACTGTTCAGCTTATCCACTAAGCTTTTTATTTTGGCTATTGTATATCTCGTTCTAAAATTTCCATTTGGTTCTTCTTCATATTTTTCTTTATTGAAACTTTCTTTTCTTTAAATTTTATTAAATTTTTTAAAAAGATTTTATTTATTTATTTTGAAAGAGAGAATGAGAGAGAGAGCACATGAGAGGGCGAAGGGTCAGAGGGAGAAGCAGACTCCCTGCCGAGCAGGGAGCCCGATGCGGGACTTGGTCCAGGGACTCCAGGATCATGACCTGAGCCGAAAGCAGCCGCTTAACCAACTGAGCCACCCAGGCGCCCCTAAATTTTATTAAATTTTTTATTATTATGTTCAGTTAGCCAACACATAGTACATCATTAGTTTCTGATGTAGTGTTCAATGATTCATTAGTTGTGTATTAAAATGTTAATTCCAGTATAGTTAACATACTGTGCTATATTACTCTCAGGTGTACAATATAGCGATTCAACAATTCTATACATTACTCAGTGCTCATCTTGTAAGTGTACCCTTTAATCCCCATTTCCTGTTTCACCTATCCCCCTGCCTATATCCCCTCTGGTAATTGTCAGTTTGTTCTCTATAGTTAAGAGTCTGATGGGGCACCTGGGTGGCTCAGTTGGTTGAGCGTCCGACTCTTGATTTTGGCTCCAGTCATGGTCTTGGGGGTCATGGGATGGAGCCCCACGTTGGGCTCACGTTCAGTGCAAAGTCTTCTTGTCACTCTCCCTCCCAATCTATTCCTCCCCCTCTGCTCCTCCCCCAACTCGCAGACAAACTCTCTCTCTCTCAAATAAATAGATGAATAAAATCTTTTTAAAAAGACTCTGTTTCTTGGGTTGTATTTCTTCTTTTTCTCTTCCTTTGTTTCTTAAATTCCACATATGAATGAAATCATATGGTATTTGTCTTTCTCTGACTGACTTATTTCACTTAGCCTTATACTCTCTAGCTCCATCCATGTTGTTGAAAATGGCAAGATTTCATTCTTTATATGGCTGAATAATATTCCATTGTGTACATGTGTGTATACACACACACATATATATGTCACATAATATATGTATCACCTCTTCTTTATCTATTCATCTATTGATGGACACTTGGGCTGCTTCCATAATTTGGCTATAAATAATGCTGTAAATATGCTGCAATAAACATAGGGATGCATATATCCTTTTGAATTAGTGTTTTTGTATTATTTGGGTAAATGCCCAGTAGTGCAGTTACTGGATCATAGGGTAGTTCTATTTTTAATTTTTTGAGGAACCTCCATTCTCTTTTCCACAGTACCTACACCAGTTTGCATTCCCACCAACAGTGCATGAGGGTTCCTTTTTCTCCACATCCTTGCCAATACTTGTTATTTCTTGTGTTTTTGATTTTAGTTATTCTGAAATGTGTGAGGTGATATCTCATGGTGGTTTTGATTTGCATTTTCTTGATGGTGAGTAATGTTGAGCATCTTTTCATGTGTCTGTTAGCCATCTGAATGTCTCCTTTGGAGAAATGTCTGTTCATGTCTCCTGCCCATTTTTTTAATTGGATTATTTGGTTTTGGGTGTTGAGCTGTATAAGTTCTTTATATACTTTGGATACTAACCCTTTACTGGATATGTCATTTGCAAATGTCTTCTCTCATTCAGTTGGTAGTCCATTAGTTTTGTTGATTGTTTCCTTTGCTGTGCAGAAACTTTTTATTTTGATGTAGTCCCAATAATTTATTTTTGCTTTATTTTTCCCTTGCCTCAGGAGATATGTCTAGAAAAACGTTGCTATTGCTGATGTCAGAGAAATTACTGCCTGTGTCCTCTTCTAGGATTTTTATGATTTCGGGTCTTACATTTATGTCTTTAATCCATTTTGAGTTTATTTTTGTGTATGGTGTAAGAAAGTGGTCCAGTTTCATTCTTTTGCATATAGCTGTCCAGTTTTCCCAACACCATTTGTTAAAGAGACTGTCATTTTCCCATTGCATATTCTTGCCTCTTTTGTCTAAGATTAATTGACCCACAATCATGGGTTTGTTTCTGGGCTCTCTTTCCTGTTCTATTGATCTACATGTCTATTTTTGTGCCAGTACCATACTGCTTTGATTACTACAGCTTTGCAGTATAACTTGAAATCTGGAATTGTGGTAATTCCTGCTTTGCTTTGCTTTTTCAAGATTGTTTTGGCTATTCAGGGTCCTTTGTGGTTCTATACAAATTTTAGGATCATTTGCTCTAGTTTTGTGGAAAATGCTGTTGGCATTTTTATAGGGATTGCATTAAATTTGTAGATGGCTTTGGGTAGTATGGACATTTTAACAATATTTGTTCTTCCAATCCATGAGCATCCTTTCCATTTGTGTTTCTCATAACTTCAGAAATATTTTGGCAGAGGTTTTTCAACCCTTTTTTTCATGAACCAGATAGACCCATTCTAGCTTCTGGCTGTAAGCAGTGACTCTGGCTTTTATTCTCCATCTTGCATGGAGAATTTTTTTTTTCCTGATAGCCCAGAAGAGCCAAACTTATGGCAACCAATGCCAGCTTCCCACCCTGCAGCTCAGAAATGCAAGGGTTTCATCCTTATTCACTATTTTATGTTTGTTCCATTTTTGTTTTATATTTTCTAATTTTTTATTTTAAATTTTTATCTATTTTTTTCTGTGTTCATATGAGCAGAGCATGGTGCACAGAAGCATAAACTTACTTCACCAGCTTAAAAGAAAACTGTGTTTTTACTTTTTATTTTGTTTCAGTGTTATATAAGCACAACCAATACTTTAATAATATTATTTTTACAGTGTTACATAAATTTGTAAACAAAGTCAAATTTTTGGTTGAAGAGCCTGTGTTTGATTAGTCGCATACATTGATGACATTCAACTGTATAGAAAAAAGACTTTTAAGAGGCACCTGTGATAAGCATCTGCCTTCAGCTCTGGTCATGATCTCAGGGTCTTGGGATGGAGCCCTGCATCGGGCTCCCTGCTCAGTGAGGAGTCTGCTTCTCCCTCTCCCTCCTCCCCTCTGCCTGCTTGTGCACTCTCTCACTCTCTCTCTCTCAAATAAATAAAATCTTAAAAAAAGAAAATAGACTTCTATATGGGAGACTTACATGGATGAATTCTGCTTCCACAAATGAGACAAATTCATCTTTTTTTTTTTTTTTTTTTTTGAGAGAGAGAGCGGGTAGAGGGCAAAGGGAGAGGGAGAGAAAGAATCTCAAGCAGACTCCACACCCGGAGCCCCACATGGGGCTGGATCTCAGAACCTGAGATCACAACCTGAGCCAAAATCAAGAGTCTGATGCCTAACCAACTGAGCCACCCAGGCATCCCAAGACAAATTCATCTTTAAATTATACACAACTAATTAATCATTGAACATTACATCAAAAACTTATGATGTACTGTATGTTGGCTAATTGAATTTAAATTTAAAAAAAAAGAAACCAACAACAACAAAATACAGACACATGACAGAGACAGCAATGTATTTATTTATTTTTAGGAGAATTAAATAAAACCAGACAGACCAATTCCATTTCTTATATATCTGTATGTCTAATTTCATATATAAATCTATGTTTTAACTGACATCTCTATTGTACATAGCTTATAAATATATAAACATGCCTGCATAATAAAATTTAAATTTTTCAAACTTTAGTATCCATTTAATAGTTTTATAATTGGAATGGAAATTTTAAATCAGGTTAATGTAATTTTCATTTAAAGTTAAAACATCATGGGGTGCCTGGGTGGCTCAGTTGTTAGGCGTCTGCCTTCGGCTCAGGTCATGATCCCAGGGTCCTGGGATCGAGCCCCGCATCGGGCTCCCTGCTCTGCAGGAAGCCTGCTTCTCCCTCTCCCACTCCCCCTGCTTGTGTTCCCTTTCTCGCTGTGTCTCTCTCTGTCAAATAAATAAATAAAATCTTTAAAAAAAAAGTTAAAAACATCATTATGAAGAAACCTTAATAAGATTTAAGAAACTTATACTTATTTAAGATCATATAGCATATAGGGTTATAAAGAAATACTTATTTTGGTCAAAATGTGTTCTATGTGGATAATTCCAGTCTTAAAAATCTGCTTTTCATCCCAAATAAAAGGGTTTGCTGAACAACAAAATAAATAATGATAACATTGGATTATAACCCAAATAATAAAGTATATATCCATGAGTTTATATATAAAGAAATAACTATGTATTGAACAAATGGAAGAGAAATGAAAAGTTTTTCTTCAATTAATTAATGTAAAAGGAATCAGGGAAATAGAAAATTACCATTTGAATGCCACAGTGTTAATTGCCATAGGAAATATCCAGTAACGGATACTAAAATTAGTGGGCAAAAGTTTAAGCAGAAACATGATATTTACATAGTTTCACAGTGTCTCTTTCCAAGTATTTATTAATTACAAAGAAAAAATAGTAACTTTACAATGGAGAAACTTGACAGATATTATCTTAACTAAGTGATGGAGATTAATATCACCTTAACACTATTGAACTGTATATTTAAAAATGTTTAACATGGTAGGGGCGCCCGGGTGGCTCAGTCGTTAAGCGTCTGCCTTCGGCTCGGGTCATGGTCCCAGGGTCCTGGGATCGAGCCCCGCATCAGGCTCCCTGCTCGCAGGAAGCCTGCTTCTCCCTCTCCCACTCCCCCTGCTTGTGTTCCCTCTCTCGCTGTGTCTCTCCCTGTCAAATAAATAAATAAAATCTTTAAAAAAAAAATGAAAAATAAAAATAAAAATGTTTAACATGGTAAATTTTATGTTGCTTTTAACCACAGTTTTTTAAAAAGATTAATATTACTGCTCAATAGGACACAGTGACATCATGTTCTCCCAATAATGATGCACTGAGAAGGATACAATATCATTCCTGTGGTATTCTTCCCAATAATGCATAACATCAATCTAATCTAAAGAAGACAAAGACATCTCAAATTGAGGGACATGTTTGCTGGCTAAACTTATTATGGTAACCATTTCACAATACATGTAAGTCAGGTCATTATGCCATACACCTTGAAATTACACAGTGCTGTATGTCAGTTATATTTCAATAAAACTGAAAAATTTGAAAAAATCAAATCTGGTAGTATCTGAAAATGTATCTTTTCTTAAGGCTACTTAATTAGTATTCATGATCACTTTTTTCCTTAATATCTTTTTATTTTATAGTTGTGTGTTAGCACTTGTTAACTACAGTAAACCTAATTTATTTTTTCCCTCATCTACCTTTCATTCCCCACATTCAAATAACTGCTTTCTGATAAGGAATGGAATAGACTTCTGTGTAAAAGAGAGATTTGAGACTTGCCTAAGACCCTAAACAGCCATTAAGAAATCACCTGTAACTTAATTTTGGGAAACATTCCTGAACTGAATCTCTTTAGTCTTATATCTGCCCTTATTCACCTTCTCCAAATAAGTCAATCCTTTTTTTGCTTTACCTTTCCTTTCACCTGATTATCTATGAGAACCACCATTCACCAGGCATTTGCATTGTTACGAACGATGGCATGCAAGATGTTGAGTCAAAGATGATCTCCACATACTGAGAGGCAAAAATCTAAAATTTCTGAGTGATGATAAACTATATTTCTGCTTCTCAAATCTAATTGCTTCCTGATGCATCAAAACTAGAACCTAGTTTTTGTCCCTATACATGTATAACTGTCTGCTGGAAAATAATTTAAAGGCAACGGGATATCTCTATGGAACTAAGCATTTCCAGGGCCAGGACTAATGAACTTTTGGGGGAGACATAAATAATGGCTACATATAGCTCATGAGTAAGAGCTACATACAGTAGTCAGGTACTTGGCCATGGTCCTCTGACCCCCGAGACCTATTCCTATCAGAATCTGGTGGTAAATTGGAGCCAGCCTCTGTTTTTGCCTCTCCAGTGCCATGGGGGAAGGGGAAGTTGGGCATAAAGCGCTTAAGAAACCGAAGCTCACTATTACTGGTGCCAGTGACTGAGCACATCTCATAGGGACAGGGCTGAGATAACGATCCATTGGCCCCTCCTTGTACCAGGTTGTTAGGGAAATTACAGTCATCATAGAAATGCTCTTGAACTGTGAACTTTTCTCTATACTTAACCTTCTGGTAGATGTGAATAACAAAGATCACTGTGACGGAGAGGAGAAATAGAAAGGAAAGCACAGCCAGAGAAATGACCAAATATTTAGTGGATGGATTTACCCTTGTAGGATTCTTGGAAGGATCCCGGAACTGCAGATAGGGTTCAGAAAAACCATCTACCAGCAAGATGTTGAGTGAGGCCGTAGTGGAAAGAGCTGGTTGGCCATGATCCTGAACAAGAATGATCAGTTTCTGAATCATGGGGTCTCTCTCAGATATCTGCCGCAATGTACGGATTTCCCCATTTTGTTGTTGAACAGAGAATAACCCAGGGTCAGTGGCCTTAAGGAGATGATATGAAAGCCAAGAATTCTGACCTGAGTCACCATCCACAGCCACTACCTTGGTCACCAGGTAGCCTGCATCTGCAGACCTGGGCACCAGGTCATTGCAGGGCAAGGTGCCATTCTGCAGTGGGTACAAGATCATTGGGCGGTTGTCATTGTCATCCAGAACAACCACTCTTACAGTAACCTGGCTACTCAGTGACAGGAAGCCCCCATCAGTTGCCTTTACCACAAACTGAAAATTTTGAATGGCCTCATAATCCATGGTTCTCAGTGCATAGAGCTTCCCGTTGTCTGAATTTATGGAGATGTAAGCAAAGACTGATAAATCTCCACTTTGTGGAGGCAGCAGAGTATATGTTACTTGGGCATTCTCACCCAAATCTAGATCCTCAGCATGAACTTTGCCAATAAAAATTGCTGGGCTGTTGTTTTCTCGAACAGTCAAAATGTACGAGTCTTCCTGAAATATTGGGGGATTGTCATTAATGTCAGATATTAACACCTCAATCACAGTTTCTGTGAACAGACTGGGTGGCCCAGTATCCATGGCAACGACGGTGATATTGTAGCCTGAAACCTCTTCCCGATCCAAGCCTCTGTCAGTAACCAGTGAGTAAGAATTCCGGAAAGTTGGTTTGACTGCAAAAGGAAGGTCTTCTCTGAGGAAGCAGGTGATTTTTCCTCCCACCCGAACGTCCCTGTCTCGAATAGAGAAAAGGGCCACTACGGTTTGTAGTGGGGAGTCCTCAGGGAGAGGGCTGGACACAGAGGAGACTGTCACCTCAGGGGGATTGTCATTAACATCCACTACTTCCACCAGGACTTTGCTGTGGGCAGAGAGGCCCCCTCCGTCGGTGGCTTGAATGTCAATATCGTATGTTTCAACCGCTTCAAAATCTAGGGGCCCTCTCAGTCGAACCTCTCCAGTGTGAGAGTCAATCTGAAACGTCTGGAGAATTGCTTCTGGGTTTTGAGCTAAGGAATAAGTTATTTCCTTGTTGGAGCCCTCGTCCAGGTCTGTGGCACTCACAGTGGCCACCAGTGAACCGTTGGCGCTATTTTCCGGTACCTGAGCGCGGTACACCAGCCTAGAGAACTGAGGCACGTGGTCATTGACGTCCAGAACCTCCACGCGGATGTGGGCGATGCCAGACTTGGGTGGGGACCCGCCGTCCACCGCCGTAATTGTCAAGTTGACTTCAGGTTGCTCCTCTCTGTCCAGGGGCTTATCCAGGACCAGCTCGGCATATTTGGGCCCATGGCTGCGAAAGCGGGTATGCAGGTGGAAATACGCGTTGGGGCTCAAGGTGTAGTTTTGAAGACCATTGAGGCCCACGTCCAGATCCTGGGCGCTCTGCAGAGGAAAACGTGAACCCAGGGGCGTGCTCTCCGGAATCTTTAAAAGCGGCTCCTTGTTCAGGAACATCGGGGCATTGTCGTTGATATCAAATACCCTGACCTCGACACGAAAGGACTGCAGCGGCTCCACCAGGACTATTTCAAAGTGCAGAACACACGGGTCCGTTTTGCCGCACAGTGACTCCCTATCCAGTTTCTCCTTCACGAACAGATCCCCTGTCTTGCGGTGGAGCCGGAAATGCAGTTTGTTGCCTTCGGCAACCAGCCGCGCCCCGCGCGCAGCCAGCTTCCCTACCTCCAGCCCCAGGTCCTTAGCCACATTAGCCACAAACGAACCGCTCTCCATCTCTTCCGCCACTGAATAGCGGATGGTGGCCGCACTCCCCATAGATACGCACAACAAAAAAAGAAGAGAGCTTACTTGCCTGCTCTGCAGGGGTTTTCTGTGCGCCGCCGCCATCCGTTCTCGCACGCGCAGTCTGCAACAACCACCACCTGTTGCGGATATACTTCACTTTTCCGCCCACAGGTTCTTGCAACTGCTGCGCTCAGCTTCGCTCGTCTCTAACCGCAGCGCCACCAAGGGCTTGCCGCTCCCGGTAAGCTGTTTTGTACTTGAAAGAAAATTTGCATTGAGCAACTCAACTCCCCAGTCTATCCAGTGTATTAATAGGTATGTTCTCATTCCGGAGATTAGGTAGAGGATGAAAGTTGTTGCCAAAGCAACGGCTGACTCGCCCTTTAAGTCCCTTTCAGAAAAAAAATCCTTGGGAATTAAGAAGCCAATGAGGATACTCACTCAAGCTGAAGCTTACTCAATCTGTGAGCCGGCTGGGGCCGCTGCAGCAACCGGCAAACAGCGAGGAGTAAACAAGCTACTTTGCATACTCCACACAGTCCGCCCTGAGATCAAGGGAAAGGCAAAAAGATCCTGGAGCCAAATGGATGGCGGCGAGGGGCGGGGAATTGGAGAAAGTGATCAGCAGGAAAAAGAAAGGGGACAGACAGATGTTTCCTTCAGGAACCTGGTGTCCAGTAGGTACATTGATAGGGTAACTGACCAACTAGGCTCCCGATTTGCACAAATCCATTCCTTTCCCAGAACTCTCAAACGCCCAGGAAGCAGTTGGCTTGGCACTTAAGATTATGATGGCAGTACTATTTACTGGGTATGATTTCTATATAGTGCTGGTACACTGTTGTTTATCCGCATTATTTAATTTAATACTTGCAACAACTCTATGAAGCACACATTAGTATTTCTTTTTTTACAGACAAAGAAACTGAGACTGGATATGTTACATCACTCTCCCAAGACCTCCTACTGAATAAATATTAGAGAAGGAATTCAATTTAATTTTGTCTGACTCCAGAGTCCATGCTGTTAATCAGTATATTATTCTGTTTCCCAGATAACATGGTGGATAAATGAAATGAAGATGTTTGGCTTTGGATTTGAAAGGAAATAAGAGACTACTTACATATATTGAAAATAACCTGATAGAAATTTGGGAGATATTTGTTCAGAGTTTCTTTTACAATCATAGGATCACAGAAGGTTTAAGAATGATAAGCCACCTCAAAAAAAGATGGATCTCTCAATCTCCATTACAAATCTTAACATTTGGCTTAAGTGTGCATCCCTAAACAGCTTAATTTTGTCTCTTTAAAAAACTGTATATCAAAGTATATACAATAAAGTGTATGGAAGGTAATATTTTTTACTACGGTAAAAAATAAAACCATAACATTTATAGTGGGTCATCTTTTGAATCTAGTTTCTTTCCTTCATTATTTAACTCAGTGTTATGTTTATTCTCATTCATCCATTCCATTCCTGTGTAGAATTTCAGAGTGTTGTCAGTATCCTTGGGCCACAGAGCATCAGGAACACACCTGTAGTTAAACAGAGTTGTATTTTCTGACTTATTGGAACAAGGGAGACTACACACCCCAGAGAATCATAAGACATCTCAGTAGGAGGTTAGAAACGACTTAGGGTATTTAATCTTGTGCAAGGTGATTGGGGGGGGGCGGTGAAGCAGGACTTTGCTCTGGATGGGATGCTGTCAGAAATGGAGTTGATACTATGATTGGGTGTATTAATAATTCTTAGGTAGAAAGTAAGAGAAAGGAGGAGGTAAAGCTGTGACTGGCCAACAAGCTGTGACTGACATATCAGCCAGGATAGAGAGATATTGGATCATTGTTTGTGGATTGGACAGTGTTCTTTTTTGTCCATGTTTAGACATGATTATGGTGCGCTCTTTGATCCATCACAGTCACAGACTGGCCTTGTGTAATGTTGGTGTTCTATGAAATTGTTTTTGTTCAAGCTGGCCCAGCTTGGAGTATCAGGTCAGCTGCTAGCTGTCAGATAACTGCTTTTGTCTTTTTCAGTATGAATATAGCAAAACTCATTTACCCATTCTATTGAGAACTGCTACTGTTCATAGCAGTATGCCCTTGTATATGTCACATGTATACATATTTTGGATGAGGGGGCAGATACTCAGAGGAGGCACTGGTGTCATGGGGTATGTTCTTTTCTGCTTTCCTTCCTACTGCCAAACTGCTAAGGGGTTGTACCAATTTATACTCTGATCAGCAGTGTGACCTCCAGTTGTTCAAATTCTTACCAACACCTAGCATTACTCATCTTTTTAAAGTTTAACCATTCTTACTATCTCAGGGTGGGTTTAATTCCATTTCTCTGATGATTAATTATTGATGAGGTAGGACACTGTTTAATTTATCTTTAGTCACCTAGTTATCCTTTGGGTGGGGGGAGGGTTGTTCAGGTCTCTTGCCCATTTTTTTTCCGTTGGATCATTTACCTTTTTTCTACTGATTTGTAGCTCTTCTTATATTCTGAATAGGAGTCCTGAATATCATAAGTGAGAGAATGAGACATGTTTATTTTAAGTCAATATATGTCTACAGAGTTTTTTATTTAAAATGAGGTATTTCTCCCAGTGATTCACACATTATGCAGAAGTTTATGGCATCTTAGGGACTCTTTTTAAAAATTGAGATATAATTGACATATAACATTATATTAGTTTCAGGTGTACAACATAATGATTCGATATTTGTATATATTATGAAATGATCACCAGAGTAAGTCTAGTTAGCATCTATGACCACGTGGAGTTGCAATATTTTTTCTTGTGATGCGAACTTTTTAAAATTTATTTTAATTCCAGTATGGTTAACAGCAGTATAGGAGTTTCAGGTATACGCATCACAACACGTGCACTCCTTAGTCCCCAACACCGATTTCACTCATCTCTCCACCCACCTGCCCTGATGAGAACTTTTAAGATCTGTTCTCTTAGCAATTTTCAAATATACAATACAATGTTATTAACTACAGGCAGCACCAAGAAAGTCTTAATACAATCAATTTTCAGGGGCACCTGGGTGGCTCAGTTGTTAAGCGTCTGCCTTCGGCTCAGGTCATAATCCCAGGGTCCTGGGATCGAGCCCCACATCGGGCTCCCTGCTTGGCGGGAAGCCTGCTTCTCCCTCTTCCACTCCCCCTGCTTGTGTTCCCTCTCTCGCTGTATCTCTCACTGTCAAATAAATAAAATCTTTAAAAAAAAATACAATCAATTTTCAAATAATTCAACCCAAAGCCATAAATTTTAAATATAAAAAAAATTATATTTTTTAGGACTCCCAGTTTGTGGTAATTTGTTACGGCAGTCCTAGAAACTAATACACAGAATAAACTAAGTTGTGGCATGAAATGTGCTATAATAATTGGGCTTGCCCTCTTGCTCTTCTGCCACCTTGAGAAGAACACTCTCTGTATAGCCCACTGACCCAAGGATGAGGATGGAACAGCACTGGACACAGCCTGCCTACTGAAGTCAAGCACAGCTAATCTCAGCCTAAATCTGCTGACCCCCATATGCATGAGTGGTAATTAATGTTTTGAGTTACTAAGTTTTGAGGTGTTTTGTTACACTGTTTCATGTGACAATAGCTGACGGATGCAATACATAAACATTTAATTTTGTTATGAGTTAGTTGCAGGCATTATGACATATCATCCCTAAATATCTCAACATGTACCTCTTAGGAACAGGGGCATTCTCCCACATAACTTCAAAATACAATTATCACACTCGGGAAATTTAACATGAATACAATACTAATACGTAATATATATTCCATATTCTAACTTCCTCAATTGTTCCAATATTGCCTTTTGTGGTTGTTTTTAAAAACCCAGAACACAATCAAGGATTGCACACTGCATTTAATTGTCATGTTTTCCCAGTTTTCCTTTACACTGCAACAGTTTAAAGAAAGCATTTTTAAAAAAAGATTTTATTTATTTATTTGAGAGAGAGAAAGAGAGAGCACAGAGGGAGAGTGAGAGAGAGAAGCAGGGAGAGAAGCTTCTCTCCCTCCCTCTGCCTGCCACTTCCCCTGCTTGTGCTTTCTCTGTCAAATAAATAAATGAAATCTTAAAAAAAAAAAAAAAAAGAGGGGCACCTGGGTGGCTCAGTCAGTTAAGTGTCTGCCTTTGGCTCAGATCCTGATCCCAGGGTCCTGGGATTGAGTCCCATGTCAGGCTCTACTCAGTGGATAGTTTGCTTCTCCTCTTCCCTGCCTGCTGCTCCCCCTGCTTGAGCTCTCTTTCTCTCTGTGTCAAATAAATAAATAAATCTAAAAAAATCATTTTACGCATATTCCTCAATTTGGAATTTTTATCGTGTCTTCATGATTAGATTCAGATGAAATATTTTTACACCAATACCACACAGGTGATCTTGTATCCTTTTCAATGCATTACACCAGGAGGTATATAATGTCATTTATCCCATTATGGGTGATATTAAGTTTGATCATTTGGTTATAAAACATCTTACATCAAATTTCTCAACTGGAAAGGTACCTTTTTAATTCTTTTTATAATTAATTAGTTATCTGTGGAGAGATGCTTCAAAACTATGTGAATATGCTGTTTCCAAAACAATTGCTCAGTGTTTCCCAACATCCATGGGTGATACTTGCCTGAATTAGTACATACCTGTACTTATATCTTATAAGTGTGTGTATACACAAATACTTACATATATGTAATCATAGTACTTATATTTTCAATTCATTAACACAGGTTTCTTCCTTTCCACCCCCAACTCGTATTTATACTAGCCTTGTACCAAAGTGAGAATCTTTGCTTCCCAACACTAGCAATATATTTATTTATTACCTAAATCTTAAATTATATGTTACTTTTACCATAAGATCCAACAATCATTCTCCCTGTTATTTACCCAAAGGAGATGAAAACTTATGTCCATGCAAAGCTCTGCACACAGATGTTTAGAAGAGCTCTATTCATAATTGCTAAAACTTGGAAGAAACCAAGATGTCCTTTAGTTATGTCTTTGGTTGCTTCCAAGTTTGGTCAATAATGAATTAAGCTGTATAAACACCCATGTTCAGGTTTTTGTGTTGACATGTTTTCACCTCCTTTGGGTATATACCAAGGAGCATGATTGTTGGATCATATGGTAAAGAGAATGTATAGTTTTGTAAGAAACTGCCAAACTACCTTCCAAAGTGGTTGTACTATTTTGCATTCCCACAAACAATGAATAAGAGTCCCTGTTGTTCCATGTGTTCATCAGCATTTGGTGTTTTCAGTGTTGTGGATTTTGGTCATTATAATAGGTACGTAGTAGTATCTCATTGTTGTTTTAATTTGTATTTTCTTGATGACATATGATGTGGAGCATCTTTTCATATGTTTATTTGCCATCTTTATCTTTATATAGGTGAAGTGTCTGTTAAGGTTTTTGACTCATTTTTTAGCTGGGTTGTTTGTTTTCTTATTGTGAGTTTTACAAATTTTTTATATATTTTGAATATATATGAACCATGGTCATTTATCAGATATGTCTCTTGCAAATATTTTCTCCCAATTTGTGCCTTGTGTTTTTGTTCTCTTGAAAGTGTCTTTCGCAGATGAGAAATTTTTAATTTAATTTAATTTTTTAAATATTTATCTATTCATTTGAGAGGGAGAGAGAGGGCAGAAGGGGAGAGAGAGAGAGTGAGAGAGACAAAGAGAGAGGCAGAAGGAGAGAGAGAGAGAGAGAGAATCCTGAAGCAGATTCCCCGCTGAGCAAGGAGCCTGACGCAGGACTCAATTCCCAAGATCCTGAGATCACCACCTGAGCCAAAACCAAGAATAGGATGTCCAACTGACTGAACCACCAAGGAACCCTGAAATTTTTTATTTTAATGAAGTCGAGCTAATCAATTATTTCTTTCATGGGCCATACCTTTGGTATTATATCTAAAAATTTATCTCCACACCCAAGATCATCTAGATTTCCTCCTATGTTATCTTCTATAAGTATTATAATTTTGTGTTTATATTTAGGTCTTTTTTCCTTTTTTTTTTTAGAGAGAGAGAGAGAAAGCACATGCATGCATGGGTGGGGAGGGGCAGAGAGGGAGAAAGAGAATCCTAAGCAGGCTCCACCCTCAGCACAGAGCCTGATGTGGGGCTTGATCTCACAACCCCAAGATCATGATCTGAGCTGAAATTAAGAGTCAGAAGCTCAACCAACTGAGCCACCCAGGTGCCCCCTTTTTTCCTTTTTTGAGATAATTTTTGTGAAGGGTATAAGGTCTATGTCTAGATTCTTTTTTTTTTTTTAGCATGTGTTGCAGAACCATTTGTTGAAGATTGTTTTTTCCATTGCATTGCCTTTGCTCCTTTGTCAAAGATCAGTTGATGATTTTTTTAAAAAGATTTCACTTATTTATCTATTTTAGAGAAAGAGAGTACATGCAAGTCGGGGGGGGGGAGGAGCAGAGGGAGAGGGACAAGCAGACACTGTGCTGAGCGCAGAACCTGACGCCAGCCAATACCCTGACACCAAGGCCATGACCGGAACCCAAACCAAGAGTCAGACACCCAACCGACTGACCCACCCAGGCACCCAAGTTGACTTTTTTAAAAAGATTCTATTTATTTATTTGATGGGGGGGGACACACGCAGGAGGGGTGGCAGGCAGAGGGAGAGGGAGAAGCATGTTCCCCATGGAGCAAGGAGCCCGATGCGGGGCTCCATCCCAGGACCCTGGGATCATGACCTGAGCTGAAGGCAGACGACTAACCAACTGAGCCACCCAGGCACCCCCAGTTGACTTTTTAAAAAAAGATTTTATTTATTTATTTATTTATTTATTTAGAGCATGAGCAAAGGGATGGGCAGAGGGAGAGGTAGAGAATCTCAAGCTGACTCTGCCCTGAGCATGGAGTCCCATGCAGGGCTCGATCCCACAACTCTGAGATCATGACCTAAGTCAAAATCAAGAGTTGGGAGGCTTTACCAACCGAGCCGCCCAGGCACTCCCCAGTTGACTATTTTTATGTGGGTGTATTTCTGGGCTCTTTATTTGTCAATTTTTTTGCCAATACCACTGTGTCTTGATTACTGTAGCTTTATAATAAGTCTTGAACTTAGCCAATGTCAGTCCTCTGACTTTGTTCTTTTTCAATATTGTGTTGACTCTTCTGGGTCTTTAACCTCTCCATATAAATTTAGAATCAGTTTGTCAATATCCACAGAATATCCTGCTGGGATTTTTATTGGGATTCTATTAACTATACATCAAGTTGGGAAGGACTGACATCTTGACAATATTGAGTCTTCTTATCCATCAACATGGAATATCTCTCCATTTATTTAGTTTGATTTCTTTCGTCAGAATTTTATAGTTTTTCTTATATAGATCTTGTACATATTTTGTTAGACTTATACCTAAGTGTTCCATTTGGGGGGGGGTGCTAATGTAGGTGGTATGTGTTTTTAATTTTATTATTTTTTAAGATTTTATTTATTTATTTGACAGAGAGAGACACAGTGAGAGAGGGAACACAAGCAGGGGAAGTGGGAGAGGGAGAAGAAGGCTTCCCACGGAGCAGGGAGACTGATGCAGGACTCGATCCCAGGACCCTGGGATCATGACCTGAGCCGAAGGCAGACGCTTAACGACTGAGACACCCAGGTGCTCCTGTGTTTTTAATTTTAAATTCTACTTGCTCATTACTGGTATATAGGAAAATGATTGTCTTTTTTTATATGATCCTCATATTCTGCAACACTGCTATAATCACTTATTAGTTCCAGGAGTTTTTTGTTGAGCCTTTTAGATTTTCCACATACCTGTTCACGTAATCCGCAAACAGTTTTCTTTCTTTCTTCCCAAGCAGTATACTTTTTGTTTCCTTTTCCAGGCAATGTTTAAAAGCAGTGGTGAGAGGCACCTGGGTGGCTCCGTCGGTTAAATGCCTGCCTTCAGCTCAGGTCATGATCTCAGGGTCCTGGGATTGAGCCCCACAGTCCTGGGATCAAGCCCCATGTTGGGGGGGAGGTGTCTGTGCTCAGCAGGGAGTCTGCTTCTCCTTCTCCCTCTCCCTTTCCCCCCTGCTTGTATGCACTTTCTCTCAAATAAATAAAATCTTAAAAAAAATAATAAAAGCAGTGGTGAGAGGGAACATCTTTGCCCTGTTCTCCACCTTAGTGGAAAGCCACAGAGAATTTTTAGGGTAGTAAAACTATTCTGTAAGATACTAATGGTAAATATAGGTCATCATACATTTGTCAAAATTCATAGAATGTGCAACACCACGAGTGAACCTAATGTAAACTATGGGCTTTGGGAGATAATGATGCGTCACTATTGGTTCATCTATTGTAACAAATGCACTACTCTGCTTCAAGATGCTTATAGTGAGAGAAGCTGTACATGTGTGAGGACAAGGAATATATGCAAACTCTGTATTTTGGGCTTAGTTTTCCTGTGAACCAAAAACTGTTCTAAAAAAATTAAGTCTTTTAAAAAATATATACACCAAAGATTTTGGAATTTGGAATTACGTTATTATATGAGTGCCATTTTTGTTTGTTCGTTTGCTTGAAAATCTAGTCAGGCAAGCCAGAGAAATGTAATTAGACTCATACTGGATAACAAATTCCTTTTACTCCATGTTCTGTCCTATACAACTCTCTATTTCCTGATTATAAAACTAGTGTAGAGGGGTGCCTGGGTGGCTCAGATGGTTAAGCATCTGCCTTCGGCTCAGGTCATGGTCCCAGGGTTCTGGGATCGAGCCCCGCATCCGGCTCCCTGCTCCGCAGGGAACCTGCTTGTGTTCCCTCTCTCGCTGTGTCTCTCTTTGTCAAATAAATAAAGAAAATCTTAAAAAAAAAAAACTAGTTTAGATAAAAATCTGTTCTAAAATTTATGTAAAATGTGTCACTTATGTTTACTCATTTACCTTTACACCATACATTTAAATGCTTCTGAAATTGTTCTGAGAATTTTGTCTCTATTTTCAACTTCTTTCAGAAAAAATACCCTACCTAACTACAATATTGGAGAATCTTTCCATTTGTTGTTTCTATTATTGTATGCAAACTTCAAGTTGTCTTAGAGTTGTAATATTTATAATACTTATTGTTATAGTCATATTAATATCTGGCCTCCCCTCTAATTTTCTTTCATATATACTCCTTAATCTGGAAAAAAAAAAAACCTGTCTATTTTTAGGAGCCTAGGCTCCTAAAATGTATTTTGAGACACTGAGGTCACATCTGCTGTTATAGACTTTACTACTATTTTAGAATTCTTTTCTTCCATGTGTCTTTTCAGGCATTTTAGGTTTCTTATTCATTTTGGCAGGAACAGGAGGCTTCAGGGGTCCAGAAGTCTTTCTTAGGCAGCTCAGTGTACTGCAGCTGCTCTTGATCTACCATCTGTTGCTTTGGATGACAATACCTCTTATTGTTCACCATGTGCATGTGCATATAATGTTTCAGTCTTTCACAGTAACATAAGAAGACATAATACAAACCAATACCATTTATAGTCCAGATTTATATTACATTCTTATTTTAAACAGATGGCTTTCATGCTCTTATTCATGCTTGTTTGTTTTCCATGCTAACTCTGATCGCATAGGTTACAGGTGTCTTTCCATGAAATTTGATGAGTGTTTGGAAAACTTCCCAATTTAATCAAATGGAACCTAGGCTAGAGTGATAATTTTTCTCTTCATTAAACTCTGACCAATTTCTTCATTTTATAATTGAAGTCAATTCACATAACAACCCTAAATCAGTACCTCAATTTTTTATTGAAATTAATATCTTGAAATTGTTTTATACCTTAAAACAGAAATGGTAACTATATTTTCTGTATTAAGATACACAGAACAGTGGGCGCCAGGGTGGCTCAGTCCTTCGGCTCAGGTCATGTTTCCAGGGTCCTGTGTTCGAGTTCTGCATCGGGCTACCTGCTCAGCAGGGAGTCTGCTTCTCCTTCTGCCCCTCCCCCTGCTCGTTCTCTCTCTCTCTCTCTTGAAAATAAATAAAATCTTTTTAAAAAATCCACAGAACAGCAAGTGAGAAAATTATAAGAATACTAAATATTAACTGGGTTGGCTGACAAAGCCAAATGTACTTCCTGAATAGGTCTTTCCTTTCTGAGATTGATAAATTTATTCACTCGAGAAAGAATTTTATTTTACTCTCAACTTGCTAGAATTAACTTTACACTGTAATCCATACATCTGAACATATAGTAAAGTTCGGCTATACAGCAGTCACTTGTTTCAAAAGATGGAAAGAACGATATTAAACTAATTAGGAAGGAGAGGTTACTAATATAGAAATAGAAATTTGATGATTAGCTGCAATTTTGACTTTATAGTTTTATTTATTTATTAACATTTTATTTTATTTTTATTTAAATTCAATTAATTAACATATAATGTATTATTAGTTTCAGAGGTAGGGTTCAGTGATTCATCAGTCTTATATAATACCCAGTGCTCCTTATATCACATGCCCTCCTTAATGCCCATCATCCAGTTACTCCATCTCCACTCTCCCCTCCAGCAACGCTCATTTTGTTTCCTATGATTAAGCTTCTAAAAATATGTATCTACTTTTTTACAGTATTTTTATCAAAATAACAACATTGAATGAGGCATTTCATTAGCTCTTTCTCCTGTTTTTTTTTTCTTGCTATCTATCAAATAATCTCTATTCACTTATCAACCGAAGAGCCTCCCCATCTGAGGTTGAATGTAATTAATTCATCGTGATTTAATCATCACTGTATAGAAAATACAAGGTAGGGACGCCTGGGTGGCTCAGTCGGTTAAGCGGCTGCCTTCGGCCCAGGTCATGATCGCAGGGTCGTGGGATCGAGTCCCACACCGGGCTCCTTGCTCAGCAGGGAACCTGCTTCTCCCTCTCTCTCCCTCTGCTTGTACTCTCTCTGTCAAATAAATAAAATCTTTTTTTAAAAAAGATACAAGGTAAAAACTGTAAAATACACAGAGTAAAAACAATAAGCATACCAAAAAATCCTATTATTTTCAGCTCTCCGACAGCTTACATACTAGGACAGGAAGAAAATGGGGGGAAAGCCGTTTTACTCCTAGAATTCCTATTACTTCTTACCACATCTAAATATAATTACACTTTTTCCCCTCCTAGGCTGAAATCAGAGCAATACTCTCAGCTATGCTTTCTTAAATGTATTTGGCTAGCAAGATAGAGCTTTTCTTTTAGTAAAATGTACTCTGTGAATATTTTAGTAAATATTTCTAAATTCCTATATATACAAATATTTCTCAGATACCTATCTGATAAGAAGATGTGTTGGAAGAAATGCCTGGGAAATTTTCTGTCTATTTGTACATTATTTTCTTGGATAGAAGTGAGAGATCACTCTGGAAATTCTCAATTCCCCTATACATATTTACGGATTTTAAGAATAGGCAGATCTCCCAAAAACCACCTCCGGACGTCTAAGATCCCAAACCTTTACATACAATTTGTTCTTTCAGAGTTTAGGGTCTCAAAAAAAAAAAAAAAAGAGTTTAGGGTCTCAATCCAAAGTCCCCTTCGAACTTTATCAAAAGCATTTTCCTATTCTACCACCAGGTGGCAGATGGATCCATTTTTCTGGAGCAGGAGCCCAACCCCGCCCTACCGGAAGTTGTCATGTAAAGGAAACCTCTTTGGCCACGCCTAGAGTTCAGCACCCTAGACGCGGACAGCGACACCGCCCAGTTTAGTCCCATGACTTGCTGCAGAGGTTTTCACCTGACAAAGGAGCTGGCCAATCCTAACTGGTTCTAAGGGCCGCGTGACTGACTAAGTTACAATGCCAGATATGGAGGGGGGTAAGAACCCCTTGATTTTGGATATTTAGGCTGGCAAGGAAACCAGCTGATATTAAATAATATCCCCTATTGCAAAATGCCAACTTTTTTCTCTCTCACTACTCCCGGATTCTAAGTGCATGCTGTAAATGCTGTCTTCGTGTGTGGGACAAACATTAGATCGTCCAACCTTGGTGTATTGGTTTATTCCAACAAAATGCGTAAGACAGCAAAGGCGGTACAAGTCTGTGCGAGTTATGGCGGCCAATACCTCATCTTGCACAAAGCTGCTTGTCAGTTTTCCTATGAAACTAGCGTGGAGATGGACTGCTTTTTCCGCATTGTTTTCCATAATTACTCTCGAAAGCACAAATAGCAGCCGTATTTGTTCACATGAAATGACTGTTTCAGGCAAAGAGACTGTTTGGACTGAAGCACAAGTGTGCTCAAAAAGTGACGGTTTAGGTGTTATGTTTCCAGTTGCTTAGCAACAAATTAGACAAAAAGAACATGTTTGCACGTTTTAATTCGTGTCTCAGAATGGCAAAAACTCAAGGGCAAATGAAAATGGGCTCAGGACAGCGTAACATTAACTGGGAGTAGGAATTAGAATCAGAGTCTAATTAAATCTCAGTCCTGGGGCAGCAGGTGGGGCTAAATAGGAACAGCTAGCTGTTTAAGATGGACTAACAGGCTAAATTAGACTTAGTTTTAGCTAATTTATCCATGTTAAACCGATTTCTTTCTCTTTCCCACTTTGTTTTGGCGGCGATAATTTAGATCTTTAACCAGCAGAGGGCGAAATGGCTGCATTTTTCGCCCCTAAGACACTCCCTCCTCCCGTCCTCCTACCCCCACCCCTCTCCCCTTGCCCCGGAGAAATTAATTTACTAGGCTCGTCAAATATACACCAGCTGAGGAAGGTGTGGTGAAAAGACAGTAGCCCACGGAACCTGGCAGAGTGCCCATCCTGCCAACCTTGGATCTGTGGCTGCTCTTGTGTCTCCTCGCTTGGGGCTGCAGAGAGGATTGGCAATGGTTGTTCCAGGAGGGGGCAGGGATGAAAAGCAGCCCCATCCCAGCCACTGGATATATGGGATCACTAGCTTCAGAGAATTAAGAGGGCCAGGGGTAGCCTAGTTAGAGGAGTGTAACTTATGAAGGTTCCAAAGAGAAAAGAAGCAGTTTACCTTTCAGGATCAATAGCTCACTATGCTGGAATATCAACAACAAAAAAGGCTCTGCTCTGGCTTTGCTACTCTAGGAACAAAGATGGGGGATTGAGGGGTAGGAAAAGGAGAGGATGAGAGGAAAGACCAAGAGTCTGGCTGAGTCATCTTTAATACAAGACAAGTGAAGCAAGCCACTCAGGGAGAGAGACAATGAGAGAAAGCCTGCCAGAACACAGGGCAGAGCAATAAAGCACGCTGCACCAAGTTAATTTATTGTTGGGAAGAGCCCTCCACATTCTGGACAAACATACTACCTGCTCCACAGGGGCGTTTTACCTAGTATTGTAGGATTTTGCAGAATCTCCTTGGGCAGGCAGCCAGAAATCCCATTAATTGAACATGTCCTTTCTCCTACATATATTTATGTCTCAGAATTCATCTAACTCAGTTTCAAACTAGTAAAATTAATTTTTTCTGGAGGCCATTCAACTAAGTTTTATGTGGCATTACATTTTCTCTCCTTTAAACGTTAAATTTCTGTAAAGCTTATTTTTAAGGGATACCATTTCATTAATAAATTCAACACTTGGGAGAGTAAAAGTTCGCTATGGCAGGGGGCAAGAGGAAGATGTCTTAACAAGATAGAGCAACACTTTTCAGAAAGCATGATTTGACTCACAGTTTCATGATTAATCTTAGAGATAAACTGTACTTTGATGGTGTGTTGAATGCCTGTGTCTTTGTAGCATTCCTTCTCTATGTGAGCACTGGTAATATAGATTTTCTATGCGTATACCAAATTTCATTCATGTTGCACAAAGATCCAAATGAGTGCTTAAAATTGGATATATATAATGATAATATAATTATAATCTTCCCATGGAAGCTAGGATTATCTTTAAAAAAAACCTAAGTAGTAAGTCAGCAAACAAGCACTTAATAAAAGAGAACACCCTAATAGCCAATAAGCATATGAAAAGTTTTTCAACATCATTATTTATCAAAGAAAGATTTTAAACCACAATAAAATGCCTTTACCCACCCAAGAGAATGGCTTAATTAATTAATTAATAATAAAACCTGACATCTTCTATTTTTAAAGATTTTATTTATTTATTTGAGAGAGAGACACACAGCGAGAGAGGGAACACAAACAGGGGGAGTGGGAGAGGGAGAAGCAGGCTCCCCGCTGAGCAGGGAGCCCGATGAGAGACTTGATCCCAGGACCCTAGGACCATGACCTAAGCCGAAGGCAGACGCTTAACGACTGAACCACCCAGGTGCCCCCAAACCTGACATTTTCAAGTGTTGGAAAGGATTGGACAACTTCAACTATCACACACTCTGGTCGAGTGTAAATTGGTACAATCACTCTGGAAAACTGGCAGCATTTAGTCAAGTATCATATACATATTCCCTACAACTCAGTAATTACACTCTTAGAAATGCTTATATGTGCATAAAAAATGACATGTACAAGAATGTTCATCATAGCTCAAATTTGGAAGGACTCCAAACGTACCTCAATAGTAGAATGGAAAAGATATTGCTATCACCAAATACAGAAATATATACAGCACTGACATTTTTTAAGACTACTACTACAGCAACGATATGTATAAATCTCACAAACATAATGTTCAGCAGAAAAAAATCAGAAACCAAAGAAAACATTTTATATGAGTCTATTTATATAAAGCTCAATAACTGAAAAAAACTACTCTAAGATGATTAAAATCAGAATAGAGGTTCCATTTGGTGGAGATAAAGACTAGCAAGGAGCTCAAGGGAGGCTTCAGGGGTATTGGTAATATTCTAGTTCTTGATCTGGATGATGGTTACTGGTGTGTTCACTCTGTAAAAATCTACTGAGCTATACACTATGATTTGTATGTGCTCATCATGTTACAAAAAAACCACAAGACAGATCATTTCATGTTTTACATTTAAAATCATTGTGTCTTCCCATTACACTAAGAGCATGATGTAAATTCCTTAGTTTGCCTATGAATTAACTAATAAACTAATCTTACCTAATTTTTAATCTCTTATTAACCACTTTCTCCTTCCACTATCACACTTGAATTACTCTGACCTTTCATCAGTGTCTAGAACATACCAATCTCTTCCCAATCTTGGGGCCTTTGGACTTGCTGTTTTCTGTCTGGAATGCATTATTGCCAGCTCTTTTCATAACATGCTCCTTCGAACCCTTCCACCCTCAGATTAATAACATCTTTTTAGAGAAGCTTTCTTTGAATCTCCTATCAAAAGTCCCTGTGGTAATTTTCTATGTGCTGCTGTAACAAATTACCACAAACTTAGTGGCTTTAAACAACACAAATCTATTATCTTAGGCTTCTGAGGGTCAGAAGTCCAAAACGGGTCTCACTGGGCTAAAATCGAGGTATCAGCAGGGGTGCGTTCGTGCTGGAAGCAGGAGAGGAGAACCCATCCCCTTGCCTTTGCCAGCTTTTAGAGGGTGCCTGCTTGTCTGGGCTTGTGGCCCCTTCTTCCATCCATCCTCAAAGTCAGCTGTGCAACAGCTTAAAATCTGACTTTGACACTCTCTCCTGCCTCTCTTCTCCACTCTTGTGATAATGCTGGGTCCACCCAGATACTCCAGGATGATCTCCTGACATCAAGATCAGCTGATTAGTAACACTAATTCCCACTTGTTCTGTGATATAACATATTTAAAATTCTGGGGATATCTTTTGGAGGGGCAATATTCTGCCTACCCTAGTCCCTCCCCTCTTTTTCTAGCACAGCATCACGTTTATTTCCTTAAAAGCACTCATCACAATTTTTAATTGTTTTATCTATCTGTTTCCTTGTTCACTTGTCCACTCTAATGTAAATTCTATGCCAGCACAGACCCCATCTATCTGTCTTGTTAGCTGCTGTTTCCCCAGGGCCTAGCCTAATGCCTGGAGCAACGTAGGAGTTCAAAAAGGATTAGTGGAAAGAATAAAGAAATGATTATGATTTTAGGTTTATGTTTTGACCCTTAACAGCTCTGTTTGGTTTTTGTATTTCCTTCTCATATAAAAATATATATTGTATCTTGGCAGGAGGGGGATTTCTGGAGGAATTACAGCACAGATTTTTCAAACTTTCCATCATACTAACTCACTGTAAAAAAACGATGCCCACGGATAGAGACCCATATATGTCCTATACATATCTTCATCTCTTTATTGTACTTAAAAGGATAGTTTGTAAGTTACCTTCCCCCGGAAAATAGCATATCACAGGGGTCATACTGCTGAAGAAAAGATCATCAAGGATGAAAAGTTGTAACTCTTTGTTATAATGTGAGGAAAATATGGTGCATAGGGCTCTAAGTCTGATCCTAGGATACAGCTATGAAGAGAGGTATCATCAGATAATCATCGTTTATCTGTTTTACCAGGTTATACTATCAGATACCAAAGGGTTTTTTTTAATACTTGGTGATTAATTTATTTATTCAAGAAATATTTATTGATCATCTGTTAAGTGTCATGTTAATAGGCTTCTAGGCTCTGAGTACACAGTATGAATAATACAAAGTCCCTATGTTTAGGGAGCCTACAAATTGATACATAATATTATGTGAGGTATGGCAAGAGTTATAAAGAAGAAAGGTTTTGAATGGATATTTGATTTATGTTATAAAAAGAGAAGTCTTGGGACATCTGGGTGTCTCAGTCGGTTAAGCATCTGCCTTTGGCTCAGGTCATGATCCCAGGGTCCTGGGATGGAGTCCCGCATCGGACTCCTTGCTCAGTGGGGAGTCTGCTTCTCCCTCTGCTTGCTGCTCCCCCCTGCTTGTGCACTCTCTCTCTCTCTCTCTGACAAATAAATAAAATATTTAAAAAGAGAGAGAGAAGTCTGGTTGTTGTCTGGGTGGAAGAAGGGAGACCTGTTAGAACACCACTGCAGTAGAATAGACAGCAGATAATGGTAGTTCAAACTAGGATGATAGTACTGGAGTCAATAAAAATTGGTTGGACATGAGACATATTTTCTTTTTTTTTTTTAAGATTTCTTTTACTTTTTTTTTTAAAGATTTTTATTTATTTATTTCTTTGACAGAGAGAGACACAGTGAGAGAGGGAACACAAGCAGAAGGAGTGGGAGAGGGAGAAGCAGGCTCCCCACTGAGCAAGGAGCCAGATGCGGGACTTGATCGCAGGACCCTGGGATCATGACCTGAGCTGGAGGCAGACGCTTAACGACTGAGCTACCCAGGCACCCCAAGACATATTTTCAAGATAAAATTCACATGGTTTGATGATGGATTTGGATGTGGAATGTTAAATACTAAAGAATGGCCCTCAGGTTGTTTGGGACATCTTGGTGGTTGGTGGTACCATTTACTGATATGGGGAAAGTGGGGGTTAATTTGGGAATGTACAGAATTCTTGATTTTCCATGTTAAATTTGAAAGGTTTGTTAAAGTTATAAATTATATTGATTGGGCAACTGAATATTTGAGTCTGAGGAGTTAGGGGAGATATCACATCTAGAAATGGGAATTTTAGAGTAAAGATTAGGAAAACTGTAATTGAAGCAATGAAACTGGATAAGATCACCTAGGAAATTAGTGAGGATAGTGAAGATTGGCCAGTCCTAGGGCACTTCAACATTCAGAGGTCTAGAATGTGAGGAGAAGCCAGCAAACAGGACTCAGGGGGAATAGCCAGTGTGGTAGGAGGAAATCCAGGAGAGAATGTGCCCTGAAAGTCATGTGGAGAAAGTGTTTAGAGAAGGAGGAAGGAAACACTGCTGAGAGTTTAGTAAGTTGAAACACGAGATGTAAAGATAGAGGTCCCCTGTGACGTTGGCAGAGCAGATTCAATGAAGTGATAAAATTAAAAAACAAAACAAAAACCTGATCTAATGTGATAACCCATTATGAAAATATTATTCAGTTTGGATTCCTTTTAAATAACAGTACTTGAAGTAGAGATTATATGAACTGCCAAGATTGATGGTCTATATACATGGAATAAATTAGCAAAACTTCTAAATTCACAATTTCTTGATATTAGATCAAAGTATATAGAGTGATTCACTGTAATGGTGGCTGCAGGGGGAAGACTGAGACTACTTCTTCATAGCTCTGAAGATACTACTTTATTCTCTGTCCGTAATTTACAATAATAGAAGTCATAGTTTTAAATTCTTCCCCTCTCTGAAGATGCCTACTCTGACCTCGAAATAGAAAAATCAACTTCCTTGTGGAGAGCTTTTTGTTAAACTTCTATTTTAACTAAACCAATGCATTTTCCAAGCATTTCAAAGCATTTTCCAAGACCTCCATAGGATACACTGATGTTTGCAAACTAGTTCTTTGCATTACTTGTGTTTATACCATGATAAGGCTGTTTCCAGTAATCACCGTCATGATCATTAGGCCTCCTAATCTCACAGGGTGTCCACTTTACAGAGCTCCCAAGTCCTTTGCATGGGCCCAGTCAAGAAGTTTAAGAATGCGATCTCTCAATAATCTCTGCCAGCTCTTTTTTTTTTTTTTTTTAAGATTTTATTTATTTATTTGACAGAGAGAGAGAGCACAAGCAGGGGGAGTGGCAGGCAGAGGCAGAGGGAGAAGCAGACTCCCCGCTGAGCCGGGAGCCCAACACAGGGCCCCATCCCAGGACCCTGGGATCATGACCTGAGCCGAAGGCAGTTACTTAACCAACTGAGCCACCCAGGCGCCCCTCTGCCAGCTCTTTTCCACAGAAGTGTTACTTTGAGAAACTTCTCTTCTAAAGATTGTTTCATTTTACCTAACAGCACTATAGTCATTCAGTTACTAAATATTATTAAGCATCTTCTATGTGTTTGGCCTCTTCTAGGATCAGAAAATATGGTATTGAATGAAATGGGTACCATTCCAGCTTCACAAAACTTGGATCCTAACAGGTAAGACAGGCAATTAAACTGTTATAATAAATACGTTGCACACTATCAGAAGAAGACTATAGGATAGTAGAAGAACTCAAAACTGCAGGTTGGGGGTGGAAGTTTAGGAAAGATGAAGAGTTATCCAGGAAGGAAAACAGTGACTAGTAATAGGGAAAAGTACCTACATAGGTTTAGAGTCAAGGAAAAACAGAAGGATAGTGCATTTGAAGAACTCTGCGAGCAAGGGAATAAACTGTATCATTATTTTTCTCTCCTTTAGGATGACCCATCTCAATACTTCTTAGTGACTTTCAAACAACCTTGAAATTGATTATTCACTATTATAGATAAATGCCAAATTTTATTTTTTAACTTTAATAATTTGTCAACTTTTCAAGAGGTTTGATTTTTAAAAATAGAATAAAAATTAAAATAAAATAAATCTGAGTCATTGTGACTTTCTCTTCAGGCCACAAATTTATTTGTAATATGAGTAACAATGGTTTCAAATGAAGCAGTTTGAATTTATCTCCAAGTAGCTATGACTAATTCTTTTATTTTTTAAGATTTTATTTATTTATTTGAGAGAGAGAGGGAGACAGAGAGAGAGCAAGCGAGCATGAGCAGGAGAGCCCTAGGGAGAGGCAGTCTCCCCTGCTGAACAGGGAGCCCGATGCGGGACTGGATCCCAGGACCCTGGGATCATGACCTGAGCCGAAGGCAGACACTTAACCAACTGAGCCACCCAGGCACCCCAATGAGTACTAATTCTTTAAATGTAACATTTATAACTTTGGGGGGGAAAAGATTAGGAGAGGAATTGGAGGTGGTAAGTAGAGGGAACTCTTCCAAGGAAATTTTTTTTTTAAGATTTTATTTATTTATTTGAGAGAGAGAGAGAATGAGAGACAGCATGAGAGGGCAGAGGGTCAGAGGGAGAAGCAGACCCCCCGCTGAGCAGGGAGCCCAATGTGGGACTCGATCCCGGGACTCCAGGATCATGACCTGAGCCGAAGGCAGTCGCTTAACCAACTGAGCCACCCAGGTGCCCAGGAAATTTTTTTTTTTTTTTTTTTGGTAAAGAAGAGAGAAATGAACTGTAACTAGAAGGAAGAATGAGGTCAATAAATGGTTATTTTAAATGTGAGGAATAACATTATGCCTGTATGCTGATAGGAAAGATCCTGTAGAAAGGAGAAAATTGATAATACAGGGGTGGTAGAAAGCAATGTCTTTGAATATATAACATGGAAGGGGATCTGAGTACTTGTGGAAGGGTAGCTTTAGCAAGGAGCATGGACAGTTTATCTAATAGCCACAGAACATCAGGTAGGGGAGAAGGGAACAAAGACAGGTCAGAAGGTCAATGTGGTGTGAGTTTGTGGACACAGTCTTCTGATTGCTTCATTTATCAATGAGTAAAGAAGATGCTCTACTGATACAGAAGTGGGGGCGTGCTGAAGGTTGAGAAGAGCAGAGAGTAGGAAGTAGTCACAGCAAGTAGGTGTGGGTAGGAGGGCTTATGGATTAGGAAAACACAATATGATCACCAGGCAGCATTAAAGGCCATTTGAAATTTGTAATTACAAATAGAATGTGAGAACAGCCAGAAATATTGTGGTATTTTCTCCTATCACTGTTTTTTTTTTTTTTTTAGATTTTATTTTGGGGGCGCCTGGGTGGCTCAGTTGGTTAAGCATCCAACTCTTGATTTCAGCTCAGGTCATGATCTCAGGTTTGTGAGATTGAGTCCTGCTTCGGGCTCCACTGAGCATGGAGCCTGTTTTAAGTTTCTCTCTCTCCCTCTCTCTCTCTGCCCAACTGCTCCCCCCGCTCCACTCACAACCACGTGCAAACTCTCTCTCTAGAAAAAAAAAAAAAGAAGAAAGAAAAAAGATTTTATTTTTAAGTAATCTCTACACCCATCTTCAGGCTTGAACTCACACACAACCCTGAGATCAAGAGTCACATGCTCCACCAACTGAGCCAGCCAGGACCCTCTCTCCTATCACTTTAATCAATGTGAATACAGGCCTGGTATAGACAAAGTTTTGGATTTATGAAGAGTAGCATTTTTAGAAGCATATATATTAAAATGCAAGAAGGTCAGGGAGTTAAGGGCGTATAAAACGGAATGCTTATAATGACTGGCCACAGGCTTTTAGCTCAATAAGGAGAAGTAAGGACATGGGGGTGGTAGGGATGATGAAAAGATGGCAGGACTAATGGATTTTATGTATTGGAGGGGTTGAAGTTATTTTTGAAGTTAGGATCCTGCAGGGAATGAGCTGGAAAAATTGAAGGGGTAGCCAGACATTAGATGCTTAAAATGGCTAACAGAGAAGTTGCAAGTATTGATAACATGAAGTCTGTATCTGACTTTGGCTGGGAGTAAGTGGCTGAGATAGGGAGAGCACTGACTGCAGGAGAGGTCAAGGGATGGAGAGGCTATTGGAAGACACACCTATGTGGAGATCAATATCACCAAGACTTATGACTGGAATAACACTGGGGAGGATTATGAAGAGTCAACAGTTAAAATCTTCAAGAAATGAGGATGAGTGGCATAGGGTCAGTAGATGACCGCCAGAAGGAGAGGTAGAAGGTGGAAAAACTCTATGACATGAGATTCCAAGCTGAATGTTGTTAGGCAAAAGGGGGTAGAATGATAACAGAAGTGGCAGTGAGCGGCAGGAAGAGAATTTCTTCTTTCTAGGCCCAGTAGTATTAGAGCTAAAGAGAAACCACAGCTACATTATGAGAAAAAAAAATAGAGGTAATGTCTTTAGGGACAGCCAGGTTTTAGTTAGAAGGTGAATTTTCAGAAAAGAGACTGATGGTATAGGTGATTTTGCAGACTGACCAGAGGGCACAGTGGAAGGGTTTCAAGAGTGGAAGAAGGTGTGGGGCGCCTGGGTGGCTCAGTCAGTTAAGCGTCCCACTCTTGATTTCAGCTCAGGTCATGATCTCAGGGTCAGGAGACTGAGCCCCGAGTCAGGCTGAACATGGAGCCTTCTTAAGATTCTCTCTCTCCCGGGACACCTGGGTGGCTCAGTCGGTTAAGTGTCTGCCTTCAGCTCAGGTCATGATCCCAGGGTCCTGGGATCAAGTCCCGCATTGGGCTCCCTGCTCAGCAGGAAGCCTGCTTCTCCCCCTGCCTGCCACTCCCCCTGCTTGTGCTTGCTCTCTCTCTCTAACAAATAAATAAAATCTTTTTATTTTTTAAAGATTTTATTTATTTATTCATGAGAGACAGAGAGAGAGAGAGAGGCAGAGGGAGGAGCAGGCTCTCAAGGAGCAGGGAGCCCGATGCGGGACTCAATCCCAGGACCCTGGGATCATGACCTGAGCCGAAGGCAGACACTCAACCATCTGAGCCACCCAGGTGCCCAAATAAATAAAATCTTAAAAAAAAAAAAAAATTCTCTCTCTCCCTCTCCCACTGCCCCTCCCCCCCACTCCACCCCCTGCTCACTCATTTTCTCTTTCTCTCTTAAAAAAAAAAAAGAATGGAAGAAGGTAGAAATCGTATTAGAAAAAAAAGAAAAGAAATCCACAGAACAACATGGGAGTTACTCTCTGGGGGCAAAGATTTGTTGGGGGAGTTCTGAACTTTTGGAAACTCACATAAACTGGAAAGTTAATTCTGATGGTCACAATGGCAGATAATGTTGCTAAGGCTGTGACTCAGGGATAAGCTGCAGGGGGTCTCGTCAGAAACATTCAGGATTCTTGGGCTCTTGTGTAGCTAAAACTGGTGTCTTCCCTTTGGCACAGGGCCACATAGAGACCCCCCCCCCCCCCCAGCCCCTGCCAATGCAGTTTTGGAGGCCGGAGACATGGGGCAATGGCCATCTAACATGAGAGTTTCCTTCCACTGCCTTGGATAGTATCCACAGCTGGAGGAATCAAAAGGTGCTGGCTTTCTACCCATTTTGAGGACAAATCCATTCCTGAAGCCCATGCTTCTCCAAAGACTGGAACACTGCGGGGATCGTTGTGCTGCCAATGTTGCCCGTTCTTCTCACGTGGAGCAATGGCCTGTGACAACCAAAGAGCAACAAGAATATCTTTTTTCTTTTTTTAAGATTTATTTATTTATTTATTTGATGGAGAGAGAGAGAGTACAAGCAGGGAGAGCAGCAGGTAGAGGGAGAGGGAGAATCAGGCTCCCCGCTGAGCAGGGAGCCAGACGTGGGGCTCGATCCCAGGACCCTGGGATCATGACCTGAGCCAAAGGCGGACTCTTAACCGACTGAGCCACCCAGGCGCCCCAGGGCAACAAGAATACCTTAAAAGTAGCACTGAGCGGAAGAGTGCTCATGTTTTTGCTATGGCTAGAAAGGGTACTCTTGAAATAGGGGAGTTTACTTAAAGCCTCCCAGAGGAATTTTTTTTTTTTTTTTTACTTTAAAAGTTGGCTACTTTCTATCACCAAGATCAGAAACACATTGGCCTAATCAGTAACTGTGGACATTTTGAAACATCCTAATATTTAAAAGGAAATTAAAAGTAAGTCTTGCTTGCTATCAATGCTAAAAATCACGAAGAGACACACACATTCTGAGTCACTGTAATAATTTTCTAGTCTTAGTTCACTGAATCTCTGCAGATTCAATTTGGCATCAAATAACAGCCCATTCTTCTCTGCCACCATGGTCACTGGGAGCTGATGGGGAGACAGATAGCACCTTAGCTACAGGAAAGGAGAAAGAAGCGCTTTCAGGTGACATTTTGTTTTGGGAAAAGTCTAGAAACATACAAGTCTGTTTTTCTGAGCAACCCTAAACAATCCTGGAAAATTTCTTCATGTTACCCTTTCTTAAATCAACTTAAGTAGAAGTTAGGGTACCTTAGTTTGCCTCTGGTTCTGTCCCTGACACTTAAAAGTCACCAACTTACTCTTACAGCTTCTCCATGTATGCAAGTCAAAAATAAAACTGCCCAAAAGTGTCCAAGGGGATTTCTGAGACATGGCTGACTTGAGAGCAGGGTGTTTCAACCTCCAGGGTGGAAAGAATGTTCATATCTTCAGTTCCAGACCTTAGCTAATAGGCAAGAAATGAAAACTGCTCCTCCCAGAAGAGACCTCACTCAGGCCAGGAGGATAGCCAGAGGCAGATGCCAAATCCAAGGTGGGACCCTGTAAGTCGTGTCTACAAAATGAATCAGGTTCTTAGAAGGACATAGCACACCAAGAGAGGTAGACACCTTTTCAAAGCAGCATGCTAAGATGGTGATGAGGATTTAGTTCACCTGATACCAATTCACCTAAAGTCAATTCTCCTGATGTCAATTGACCTAATTGATTTGGCTAAAATTAGCATTTTCTAGAGCAGTGGTTCTTAATCTTGGATATGAAGTAGGTAATTCTGACCTAGGGAATTTTTTAAAAAGTAATGCCCAGGCCAAAACCCCAGAAATTCTGATTCATTCTGCCTATCGTAGAACCCAGGCATTATCAGATAAGCAAGTAATACAGATAAAAACAAATAATAATATCTTAATATAAATATGTGCCAAATATTGCATGGGACATATTGTATGATATATATTCTTTTTTTTTTTTAAGATTTTTATTTATTTACTTATTTGACAGAGAGAGACACAGCAAGAGAGGGAACACAAGCAGGGGGAGTGGGAGAGGGAGAAGCAGGCTCCCCGCCGAGCAGGGAGCCCGAAGCGGGGCTCGATGCCAGGACCCTGGGATCATGACCTGAGCCGAGGGCAGATGCTTAACGACTAAGCCACCCAGGCGCCCCTGCACGATACGTATTCTAAGAAATTATTATTTACCTAAAATTTAACTGGCTATCCTATATTTTTATTTGCTAAATCTGGCAATTCTACCTGTAACTCGAGTTTTATCCAGGATTGGCTCTAGTTATGTAGACCACACAGATTGGACTGGGTTTATTTAATGTTTTCCGAATAAGTTTGCATCTTTTTAAAAGTCTGTTTTTCCCATTTCTGGGCAGTTCAAGGTTTCATTTTTAGCCTGTTAGTTTCTAAGGGACTATTAAATATTATTTTCAAATTCTATTTTATATATTTATAATATATTAGGCTTCATTTGATTCATCCAATTTAACCCTTTTGAGTATTTGCTTTCTTTTTGCTATTGTTTTGTATTCCTTTGTACATTTACTAGAATTTTAAAATATACCATGTCAGATCCAATTAGTGAAGCACTGAAGCTTTGAAAGTAACAGATATTTACAGGGGAAATGATAAATATTTGGCAATTGCTTTAACATTCCAGGGGGGAAAGTGGGGAGAAAAATAAAACAGAATTGGCAAGATGATGGTAATTGTTCTAAGCTGGATGATGGGCACATGAGGGTTTGTTGTACGATTTATCCTAATTCATGTCATTGAAACTTTTTAAAGAAAGTTTCAATTAAAAAAAGCCCCAGTGTGGGGCTCAAACTCATGACCCCGAGATCAAGAGTCACATGCTCCACTGAGCCAACCAGGTGCCCCTATATAATTGAAGCTTTTGATAGAGTTTAAAAAACGAACAAACAAAAAACAAAAGAAACAGTAAATAGACGTAATCGACATTTCAGACAGGCATCTGGACAGGGTTCAGTACTCCAAATAGCAAAGTAATACTAAGTTATGACATATTATTAGCCAAGAAAAATACAAACAAGTCTCTTTCACACTTCGTGTCTGCAGCCACGATCTCCTTAGAGACAGCCCGCTAATGTCACATCTTTGTGTCTCCAGGGATATTTTAAACACACACCAGTATGTACACACATGCACATATATATTACAAAATGGTAACTTATTCTATTTACTGCTCTCAGTTTTTAAAGACCTTTCCATATAAAGCTACCTCATTATCTTCCACCTGCTATTTCACCGCATGGCTACATTGGCATTTATTTAAGCAACCTCCTATTTGGGGATTCAGTGGGGGTTTTTTTTCAGTGGGGTTTTTAAAAAAAATTCCTGGCTATTTTACAATATTGCAATGCATATTCTTTTATAACCATCACTTCACACATGCCAAAATATTAGTATCTATCTTTAAAATAAACTTCTAAGGTGGAATTTTTAGGTCAATATTTTTAAAAATTATAGTGAAAACTGTCAAATTACTTTTTGTTTTAAAATTTTTTTTATTTATTTGAGAGAGCGAGTGAGCACGAGGGGTGGGGAGGGGCAGAAGGACAAGCAGCCTCCCCGCTGAGCACAGAGCCCAATGTGGGGCTCAATCCCAGGACCCTGAGATCATGACCTGAGCTGAAGTCAGATGTTTAATGGACTGAGCCACCCAGGTGCCCCTGTGTTTTTGTTTTTTAAGGAGGCTCCATGCCTAGCATGGAGCCCAATGCGGGGCCTGCCCTAGAGATCAAGACCCCAGGTGATACCAAGAGTTGGAGGCTTAACCGACTAAGCTATCCAGGTGCCCCGAAACTATCAAATTACTCTTACCCATTTATATCCCATTAGCAATATGTCTGAGCTCAATTTACTCTCAAAAGCAAAGCCTGAGACCAGAGTTTGTGCACAGGTAATTGTTTGGGAGATGATCCAAAGGACCAGGAAAAGTGAGATAGAAAAAAGCCAATCCAGGATGCATTATTGAGATCGCCGCTGTGAACAACTGAGGCTCCAGCCAGCCAGAACTTCAGAGTGGGGTGTAGGATGTCTCTTGTAATTGTTCACCCAAGGATCAACTGAGAGAAACATTTGTTTCTTGTCACTCATTGGTTGAAGGTTGACCCAGAGGTGGTAAGTCCCACACTCCTAGGTAAACCTGTACCTTCACGCACCAGTGTCCCATAAGACATCAGAAAAGCCCTAGGAAAGAAAGCAAAAGACATAAATGCATGCTTAAGGCAGGACTCTATCAGCCAGAAATGAGTCTAAGCCCACAGAAGATTTTCTTTTAATTTTTTATTGTTATGTTAATCCCCATTCATTACATCATTAGTTTTAGATATAGTGTTCCATGATTCATTGTTTGTGCATAACACCCAGTGCTCCATGCAGAACGTGCCCTCCTCAATACCCATCACCAGGCTAACCCATCCTCCCCCCCTCCCCTCTAGAACCCTCAGTTTGTTTTTCAGAGTCCATCGTCTCTCATGGTTCGTCTACCCCTCCAATTTCCCCCCTTCATTCTTCCCCTCCTGCTATCTTCTTCTTTTTTTTCTTAACATATATTGCATTATTTGTTTCAGAGGTACAGATCTGAGATTCAACAGTCTTGCACAATTCACAGCGCTTACCAGAGCACATACCCTCCCCAGTGTCTATCACCCAGTCACCCCATCCCTCCCACCCCACCCCCCACTCCAGCAACCCTCAGTTTGTTTCCTGAGATTAAGAATTCCTCATATCAGTGAGGTCATAGGATACATGTCTTTCTCTGTTTGACTTATTTCGCTCAGCATAATACCCTCCAGTTCCATCCACGTCGTTGCAAATGGCAAGATCTCATTCCTTTTGATGTAAGCCCACAGAAGATTTTATTTACTGCCACAACAGACAGAATCAGAGGTGAAGTTTAGAGGATACGAGAAAAGGCACAAGAAGTATCTGAAAGATGGCAAAAGAAGTACCTTGCTAACACACTGTGGCGTTAAACTGCATAACCATTTTAATCAATGGATGAAAAAGTTTATCTCAAAGGAGTTTTATTTTGAATTTGACCCATACCCAACAGGCTCCAGGTCTGCTACTTGGGGAATTAGTCAAACTTCTATCAATGCGCTCAGAGAATCAGGAACAATGACATGAGGAAAATGGAAGACAAACTCTTGCATGTTCTGGTTTGGTCTCAGAGTCACTATGAAGACTGAAGGGTAGAAGTCTAGAAGAAAGGCAGGTGGCCCATTGTACTCCATAGTTTCTAAGCTCCTGATCCAGTAAGCCCCCTGGGACACAGGCCTAATGCATCCTTCTACTGAGATGTCAAGTCTGCATTTATTAGCGTAATTATCTATTGCACAAATATATGGACTGAATATTGATTCTGAGATCACACACTGTAATCTATCTCACATATCTACTGGGCCAAATAACACCATCAATTTTTCACACTGTTTTGAAGCCAAATTTACTGTTTGGATTCTTAAAGGCATCTTGTATCCTGGTAAATATTTGACACCTGTTCTGTGCTGATTGATCTCAGCCTATCAATAACCACGGCTGTGGCTGGAGAGGCCCTTGTGGTTCTTACGATTGTAAGACGCCCCCAGCAAGAACCATAAGGAAACTCTGTGGGGGAAACAAAAACAAAAACAAAACTTTACTACTTACAGATACTGGAAATTATGTATGTGGCATAGCTGGGGCCAATGGCTAGGTCGCGGGGGTGGCGGGCAGGGGGGAAGGGAGAGGGGGAGGGAGAGGAGAGCAAACACCTGCGGTTCTGCTTTTATTGGAGGCGAGAGCCTCGTGGCCTCACTCTTTATTGGTGAATTTAAAACGTAAGAATGGGAATTTAAAGTGCAGGGAGAAAAAAAAACTAGCTACCTGAAAGGTCAGGTATGGAAATCCACCAAGATAGGGGTGGAGGGCGGTGGCTGTCTCGAGGCCCGCAGTTACTTGGCATAACCATCTTTGCAGGGGGTGCCTTTCTTAAAGTGAATGCCTCAGCAATCAAAACTTAATTCGGGGGGCGCCTGGTTGGCTCAGTCGTTAAGCGTCTGCCTTCAGCTCAGGTCATGATCCCAGGGTCCTGGGATCGAGCCCCGCATCGGGCTCCTTGATCGGCGGGAAGCCTGCTTCTCCCTCTCCCATTCCCCCTACTTGTGTTCCCTCTCTCACTGTGTCTCTCTCTGTCAAATAAATAAATAAAATCTTTAAAAAAAAATTCAGGCAATTGCATAACAAAAAGAAAAGCCCGTTATCACTCAGCTTACGCTTCAACCCTAAGTCAGATCAGTTAAATCATAATTTCTGGTAGAAAAAAATGTGCAACTCTATGGTAATCAAAGACATACAAATTAAACCACAATGCTTTGCTTATCTTCTTTTCAAAGATGAGAAGGAATGATAATATCCATTAGGCAAGGAATTCTCATAAAGGGCTGGTAGGAGTATACTGCATTTGCAGGGGCCTAGTTTGTAATATGCATAAAAGGTTTAATGTGCATATTTTTTTGCTTCTTAGTAATTCCATGTTTTGGAACCTATCCTGCAGGAATATTGGATTAATGTGCCAAACATGGTAGAAGAGTGTTCATTGTAGCACTGTTTACAGTGGTAAAAATATGCAAAACCTTTAATATCAATTAACAGGGACTGGTTAAATAAATTGTAGTTTAACCATGTCAGGAAATATATGCAAGTAATTTAAACGATGTATATGTATGTGGGAAAAAGCAAGTTACAGAAATAAGACTAGTACACATATATACAGAAAAATGCATCTTCTCATTCCTGGTGCTCCCCTCATGCAAAGGGGACTCAGAGTCACACTCTTAGCTTTTCTGTGCCCCTGTTCACTCTGCCTCATGGGATTGGAGTGACTTATTTTGATTGGCAATGTGGGAAAGAATAAACTATTAATACTTGACTCTGCCCCTTTGCCTCTTGGAAGTAGGCTGCCTGCTGGGATTACTGGTTCCCTTCTGCTCCTCCACACTGTCTTTCCTGCCTGATACTGGGATGGAAACCCTGACTAACGTGGGGTTCAGTTAGTCCCTAAATTTGACATTCACACTGATCTCTGTCCTATAACTCATCTTTATCATTAATGAAAGTAGCACTTTTGCCTTCTTATGCCATTCATTTGTCTTGTTTATCAATGTATTCATTACTCTGGACAAGGAAGAAGGCTGCTATTTATTGGGTCCTTCCAGCACCCAGTTATATATGCATTGAAAAGTTCATGGAAGTGTAGCTTCCAAACTCTCAGTGGTACCTCTCTGTAGATACTGAACTTGATGCTTTCCAAATTCTAGGCTTCTGTATATTTTATTTTTAAGATATATATGTCTATATATAGAGAGAAAGATACATATATATAATTTTGTATTATTTTTACTTTCTCTTTAAAATTAATCAATATCGATATTTCCATTTTGAATAAAAAGAGAATAACAATGATGTACTACTCTCTATATAAAATAAATATAGGGGCACCTGGGTGGCTCAGTCGGTTAAGCATCTGCCTTCGACTTAGGTCATGATCTCAGGATCGTGGGATTGAGCCCCATGTCAGGCTCCCTGCTCAGTGGGGAGCCTGCTTCTCCCTCTCTGTCTGCCCCTCCCCCCTGCTCGTGTGCACACACGCACACTCTCTCTCTTTCTCTCAAATAAATAAAATCTTAAAAAATAAAATAAAATAAATACGGCCACCTTAAATTATACTACTTACGGCTGTGAAGGGTATCATGAAATGGGTATTGTCATTCACTTCTGGTGGCCTCTGGTCTTGCAGTCCCTGGTAATAGAAGAATGACTCTGCTTTGTCACTTACTAGCTGTGACCTTGAATGAGACATTTCCCTTCCTTGGTTTTCTTGTTAAATAAGTTTCCTATAGGCCCTAACTTTCTAAGATTCTATACACTGATGTTTAGTTTACACTTGAGGAGTATCAGTGGTCAGCAAGCTTTTAGAGTTGTCTCTAAATGTCTGATCTCCCCTTTTCTGGGAATTCTCTTTTCCATCTCCATCTCACTGGCCCATAGCTGATGGGACCACATTTGACCACCAGATTCCAGGCAATCCAATCAGTTTTTCTCTCCATGAAGAATTTTAGAATGGGTATTTAGAAAGAGAAGGTAGGTTTTTGTGGACCACCAGAACTAAGGATAAATACATTTAGAAGCTGTGGAAAAGAAGAGAGAAACAATGGTCTGTAGAGATAGGGAAGAATGAAGCAGATTAAGAAAGATAATTAGAAAAGATGAAATTAAAAAAAAAAACGAAACAGTTCTGGCTTTCTGGCCTCTAGGTCTCTTCTAGAGGCCCGGCTGCCTTCCCATTCTTGGTTTCAGTGAGACAACCTCTCTGTCTTTATAGTCAATTGTCCTTTTTAGCTTAATCTAGATGGATTTGGTTTCTTTAACTTGTGACCGCAAATCTGTTGTACGGTGTACATCTCTGCCAACAGAATAGACCTGTCCCACAGCCCCTCTGCCCTCTCATTCCACATCTGTGCAAAGACAGTAACTGAATGCTCCTATATTTCTGATGGAAGCTCTGCCTAGAAACCCACCTCCCTGCCCTCCAAGCACCCCCAGGCTAGATCTAGCACTGCCTATTCCAGGTACTGCTCCCAAACCTGTGCACCACACACCTATGTTCCCGAACTGGTTTACCAGATACCTGACTGGGCTCTGAGGTAGCTTTGTCCTTGTGAAAGGTATGAAAGGAAGTCGGAGGCTTCTAGACTCCCTTGCTCTTGGAGAATTGGCTGTAGGCCTGAGGAAGACAAAGAGGAAAGTGATCTGGAAAGTTACTGCCGTTGAGAGGAAATGTGTATTTCATCTGGATAATGAATGCCATAGAAGCTGGAATAAACCTAAGGACTTGGGAGTGTTAATTCTTTCTTGAAAGGCTGATTTGTATCAATAAAATAGTGAGGCAAGTCTTTCAAAGCTATGAGCCAGATGATTTTGTAACAGATTAACATATGAATGGCTACCTTGATTCTTGGCTGACTCAGAGTCATTACTGATAAACAATTTATTTTTCTTAAAATGAAATCCGGTCCACAGGTACTAGGTTTGTATGTCTACTTCTCAGCTAGGATGTAACAACCTTGAAGACAATTGAACTGTTTTCTATGCAGTATTCAACCAGATGGTATTAATATATCGTAGACCCAAGCAAGTATTTGAATTGTCTTCTTTCATATGTGCATCTCAGTCTATGATTGGATGAAGAAAAGTCTTTGGATGAAATGGAGCTCTCAAGAAATTATTTTGGGGGCGCCTGGGTGGCTCAGTTGGTTAAGCGACTGCCTTCGGCTCAGGTCATGATCCTGGAGTCCCTGGATCAAGTCCCGCATCGGGCTCCCTGCTCGGTGAGGAGTCTGCTTCTCCCTCTAACCCTCCCCCCTCTCATGTACTCTCTCTCTCTCTCATTCTCGCTCTCTCAAATAAATAAATAAATCTTTTAAAAAAAAAAGGAATTATTTTGGGTAAGTAAATGAAAACAAATTTTTCTCACTTCTGTCTTTCTCTCTTGTGAATGTCTCTTCTGCTTTAGTCATTCATCTATATAAATAAAGCCATAATTTATTGCTGAGTACCAATATTGAGTATGGGTTCAGATGGAGGACTGTGGTTGTTATGGAGGGAATCACATTAAGTTCCTAAAGGCCTTATAAAATTCCTCTTTGGGATACACCTAGACCAGGTTTTATAAAGCTCAGGTACTGAATTTATCATTGCACACAGGTGCCATTTTTTGTTTCTAGTAGCAAAAATCTGGATTAGCCTAAATGTCCATTAATAAAGGAACAGGTGAATGCATTATGACCTTGTGATCTGTCCATTATATGAAATTTGTATAGGAATTAAAAGGAGTGATTTAGAGTTAAACTGGAGAAGACTCCATGTTACTGTAAGTGAAAAAAAAAAGCTTTAGAGTAATGAGTGTGGTATTGTCTTTTTTTTAATTTGAAAAAGAAAACAATTACACTTATGCATATGTGATACACATTTATCACGTAAGTTTAATATTTTACCTTCTACCTAACTGGTTATGACAGTAAGGTTGTTATAGACCCCTCTTAGGCATAACTTCAAAGGGAGAAGAGCACCATGATCATTGGCGGGTCTCCTTCCTAATTATGAGTGTGTGTGCACATAGAGGAAAATGTGGAAAAACACACCTGAAAATATAGACATAGAATACCTGTGTGAGAGAGAACTGTAAGATTCTTTAATTTATAAAGAAGAACGTGTACTTTTATAATAAAAATTTAGTGTCACATAAAATTAAATCAAGTTAGGCTAGTGAAAGCCAAGCTTAAAAATGGGAGCTGTTTAGGGGCGCCTGGGTGGCTCAGTCGTTGGGCGTCTGCCTTCGGCTCAGGTCATGATCCCGGAGTTCTGGGATCGAGCCCCACATTGGGCTCCCTGCGCAGCGGGAAGCCTGCTTCTCCCTCTCCCACTCCCCCTGCTTCTGTTCCCTCTCTCGCTGTGTCTCTCTCTGTCAAATAAATAAAATCTTAAAAAAAAAAAAAAAAAGGGAGCTGTTTAATTAAGTCTCCTGTATGTTTATGCCTCAGTTGTCAATTTCTTTAGCTCTGCTTAAAGACCAGCTGCTGGCTGAGTGGTTGAATTGTTCATGTTCTTTGTGGATTGGTGATTCCCCAGTCACAGGATAATTGCATAACCTAACAAATTGCTGGGCTTTATGTTTTTCACTGCCTAATCGCCCTTATTTCTTTGTGCAGACTAGACTCCATGTTATGGAAGTAAATCTAGCAGTCAGTCTATGTCTTAACTTAAGCTCAGAGATAAACTCATAGACTTTTTTTGAAGCGAAACACTTTTTTTTTAAGATTTTATTTATTTATTTGACAAAGAGAGACAGCGAGAGAGGGAACACAAGCAGAGGGAGTGGGAGAGGGAGAAGCAGGCCTCCAGTGGAGCAGGGAGCCCGATGCGGGGCTCCATCCCAGGACCCTGGGATCATGACCTGAGCCGAAGGCAGACGCTTAATGACTGAGCCACCGAGGCGTCCGCGAAAGACTTTTAAGATTTCATGTTGCAGCGGGCATTTCCCCATGGATCAACCCCATGAGAAAATGGGAACCAAACAAACATTTTACCCAACTGGTTCTGACAATGGGGTTGTGATATACCTCTTTTAGGCACAACTTCAAAGGGAGAAGAGCACACTGCTCTATTTCCTAAAGCCCCCTGCTTCATTATAACAGAAGGGTCTGTGTGTGTACGTATGTCTGCATAAAATCAGAAGGGGCATCCCAGGTTGCAATTATATGTCCTGCTAGACAACAGCCAAGCTAATTCTGGGAGAAATTATGTGATCTGCTGCTTCTGCAAGGAGAGGAAACACATACAAAAAGTGATGAAACAGGGTCAAAGAGTGGCTAGCTTGCCATTTCTTAAGGAAGCTCTCGGGGCTTTCAAATCCTGAGGAAGCTGATCTGTAGTTTTTTGTGTGTTTGTTTTAGCATGCCTCTTGTTGTTTTGGAGGTCTTAAAATCTAGATTTAACATTAGAATTGCTTTAGTGTTTGGTCAACTACATTTGAGCTTTAGGATTGGGTTTTGAATTTATAAAACATAAAATACACTAATAGGACATTTTGGTGACTTAGAATCATACTTTAGCCTAAAAGCCAACAGTAAAGGCTCTGATACTCATTGAGGAACCTCATCCTTTCAAATCAGGTGAATTGTAATTCTTCAAAAGAGTGAATCCTGCACTCTCTTTAAGACCCACATCAAGCAGCCTGGTGCTTAAGAGAGATAAACTTGGTTTGTTCCTGATTAGCTGTAGGACACTAGGCAAGTTTGTGGATCTTTGGTGTTTTGCCCATCTGCCAAAAGAAGTTGTTGGAGTTGACTCCAATTTCTCTCGCAAGCTGTTGCACTTAGGCTCATGTGGAATTTATATGCCAAGTGACTTCTAAGCCCTTTGGTCTCTGGCTTTCAGATCATTGATCATTGATATGGAACAGCTGTAAACAGACTGGTCACTTGACCACTTAGAGACCTGATTATTATTCATGATAGAAGTAGGTAAAGTGTTATGAAACTGACCTGACTACTTTTCCTTCAGAAGTGAAAATATTTTTCCTTCAGGAGTAAAAATGTATTCCTTCAGGAGTAAAAGTATTTTTATTGCAAAGTTTAAGTTGACTTGTAATCCATCACTCACATTTTAATCAGTAGGAAAAGTGTCTTGAGTGTAATAGCTAAATTTCTGAAAAAAGATGAGATGGGGCACCTGGGTGCCTCAGTCGGTTGAGCGTCTGACTCTTGATTTAGGCTCAGGTCATGATCTCAGGGTTGTGAGATCAAGTCTCACATTGGGCTCACTCTGGGCGTAGAGCCTGCTTAAGATTCTCTCTCATTCTCTCTGCCCCTCCCCCCCACCCTACTTCACCCCACACCCCACACCCCACCTCTCACATGCACACATGCTCTCTCTCTCTAAAATAAATAAATGAATCTTAAAAAAAAAGAAGGGTGAACAGGTGGAAGAAATCGATTATTAAGAATAACAACTCTTTATTGAGCACTGTGGTGTGCCAGACATTGTGCTAATACTTTTTGAGATTCTTTTGCTCTATCTGCCCCACAAATCTGTAAGGTCTACTATAATTATTCCCATGATTAAACTGAGGCTGAACTACTGAGAGACACAATGGTTTGCCCAAGGGTCCCCAGCTAGTGAATGACAGAGCAATAACTGTTTCTTTCTTTCTTTCTTTTCTTTCTTTTTCTTTCTTTCTCTCTCTCTTGCCTTCCTTTTCCAGGTTTTTTTTTTCAAGTTTTTATTTAAATTCCAGTTAGTTAATATATAGTGTAATATTAGTTTTTCTTTCTATAAGCAGAGTCACCATACATCCCTGTTTGCCCAGGATAGTCCCAGCTTACATCTTGTATCCTGATTATTATTTCCAACTCAAAAATGGATTCAACAACAAATTATATGGTCACTCTATCTCAAGGTTTTCCCATCCTGGTACTATTGACATTTGGGGCTGGAAAACTCTTTTGTGGCTGGCTGTCTTGTGTATTATAGGGTGTTTAGCAGCATCCTTGGCCTCTACCCATTAGATGCCAGTAGCACGCCCATCCAAGTAACAAAACCCAAAAAAATGTCCCCAGATGTTGCCAAATGTCCCCTGCGGAGCAAAAGTGCTCCCAGTTGAGAACAACTGCTCATAAAATGTAACTACAGAAGGAAAATATCATCTATTTGTTACGGAACATAGGCTGTGAACTGAACCTACCTCATACAGTGGCTAGCACAGACCTGTACTCAATAAGAGTTTAATTCCTGCGGGCATTATTTGACTGCCCAATTGTAGAGAGGACAGAAGGCTAAGCAAGTAATGAATTAAGATGAGCGGAGGGCTCTAGTGATAAAAATTGGTTTGTTGCAATTCTTAATAGAGAAGGCTGAAACCGGGTGTTGGGAAGTGACCCAGAAGCTTCCTGGTTGCCCATTCTGGTCACATGGTGGAGCCTGAGTCTTGATTCCACTGGGTGTTTGGTCTTTAGTGCTGAACACAAAAGCCCGGGAGGTAGCCAGAGAGTGATACCGTGGAAGTCTCATACTGCAGACTTCCTTCAGTGACAACAGCTAATGATAATCAGCGTTCTATTTTTCTCCTACTCTTATACTTAGAAATGACCACCATCTCTTTCATACCACCATTTTCCATTTATTAGCAATAACAGAATAAATACCAATAGCACCAATTAAAAATGAATCCACATGACGTGTTTTATCCTTACAGCTGTAATAACTAGTAACTAACATGGACTGGAAAGCACTTTGCAAATGTAAAAAGTGCTGTACAGATACATTATAATTATCATCATTAATAAATTAGCCCGATTCTCCTAGTATTCAAAAGGCACGTAAGGTCAGATACATGGGTTCAATGGGGCAAAATGATCACAACCTACAATGTAGCAATGGTTCACATGTGTTGGCAACAAGTTTTACCCCATGCAATCCTGCAGAGCTGAAGTTACACACCCTTCAAAATATGGGAGAATGAAGCTAAAAGTAGACAAAACAGGCTTTTTTTGGAGATTTAATGTTTTTGTTTTAATAACAGACTCCTACCTCTTTTATGATAACTTGGAAAAGATAATTAAACTTCTAAATTGTACATTTTAACAAAATTAAAATTTCTTATCTAAGGTGACAGTAAATTTTATTCTTCTATATGAGCTGATATTCCAGATGTCAGAATTTCAAAGCATTCTGCGACTTCAGCGAGGTCAGATTGGTAAATTTTGTGCTTGCATACCCTTAGGGAATAACTACGGTATTCATTCCAGAATCGTTACTAGAAAAAAACAGCTTTATCCATTCCCTTGCCAGCAGGAGTCTTGGCAAGAGACAGCTCTTGGCTGACCATAAATAAAATTCCTTGAATCACCAGTGTCTTGATTTAAGAAAGAAATTTTACTGTGTCTTTCATACACAAAAGCTGATTAAACAATGGTTAAAAAAACACTACTCCACTTTTTCACAGGTGTACAAAAGGAAATATAATGGAATTACATTCAACAATAAAGCTTAAAGTTCACTCTAGGTAATAGTTGCATTAACATTCACATACACAAGCACAGAGTAAGTATATTTCAGGAGTCTTATAATAGCATACAGCATACATATGGGAGATTGATTTCAGGTAACATCATAGGTGTTAGCAAGATTAGCAATTCAGAGTGTTCTAAAAAAGGCAAACTAAGCCAAAGAAAAGGTGTGGGCTAGCACACCAAGACAAACCACAGAATTCGAGGGTTAAAAAGTCGGCTCACTGTGTGTATGAGAAAACAATGATTTTTCTTCAATTTTGGGGTATTGATATAGTTGGCTAGAGAAGGTTGTGTATTCAAAGTGCACAGAATTGTTTCTTAGAAAAGAGAGAGAGAGAGAGAGAGAGAGATCCTTTTATTTAGTAATTAATACATGCAAGAGGCAGCCCCAGAGTGACCTGAAAGAGTAAAGCTGTGATTGGCAGGTGGCCAGTATAATACAGATGTTTCAGGCAATTCTCTTAAAGCACTTCTGTAGCAGCAGTGGTCATTTAAATGGCTGTAGACTGGATTCTCTTTTGAGGAGAGTTGAGGGGAACTGTAGTCATCATATTTCTCTTTAAAGATTTATAGTTATAGATTTTTCTCTTTTTTAAATAAATCTATCAAACAACAAACAGCATAAAGTGAGGTGTTGGGGTTTTCTTTCACGTTTGCTTTTGCATATGTGTTGGAAAAGGATCTGGCCTTTTCATAAACATTGTGTGCAAAAGAATTTGTAGTAAAGTGAGCACAAGGACATCCACAGCAAACACCTCAGATCTGCTTCGGTCACCCTGGTCGGCCCCATTCATCATTGAACTGTTGGCTTGCCGGTGTAATGCGGGTTTTGGGGATCATGACACCACAGCGGACAGATTCGAGGCCTCCTAGAGCCTCGTCAGTGGGGGTAGTTTTGTCTGTGGGAGGGCAGCCACTGCCTCTTGAGTTGTAAGATTTAGTCTGGTCCCTTTTCGTTTCGCGTTCCCCCCTGGATTGGCAACCCCCGCTGTTCCTTTGCCTTTCTTCCCAGCAGCCCTCCTCGTGCCAACTAAGTCTCATCTGGCCCCTCCCAGCCGATGTCCGGCGCTCACGCACCGCCCGTGACCACACAAAGCCTGTGGCCACCGACACCCAAGCTGCTCAATCTCAAAGCCTGTGAGCCTGCCCTGCAAGTGTCATCAAGACAGCATCCCCGGAACACAGGGCAGAGAGTCCAACCTCTCACTGGCGGGACTGGGAAGCCTCTCCTTTTCGGCGGAGGAGAAAGGAAACTTGGGTCTGCTTTTTAGGTTCTGAAAACAAGCCAGAATGGAGAGAAAGAGTTAACACCAGACTTAGTAAAGCTTTTAAGACAAAACCTGTTCAATGTGATCTACACAGACACAGGGCACTTTCTGCAGATTTCTGAGGTCTATAGGAGAGGGCTCATGGAGATAGGAGAAGGGAGTGGGGAGTTGCTACATGGGAGAGATTTGCCATTATTACAAAAACTGGCTAAGTGGCTTGTTTCCATGAGGTGACCTCACTGGTCACTGTTGTCAGTCGTGCTGTTCCCTTTCTCTTTTTTTTCCTGGGTCTTGTTACCCTTCTTCTTTTTCTTCTTTTTCTTGGTCTCCTCCTTTTTGCCGAAGGTTATGAAGTCACTTTTGTCAATTTGGCTGTTAGTAGGCTCCTGCCGGATGGAGATGATTGCAGGAGATCCTGGGATAATGAATTTGTCTGGCAACTCACCGGGACCAGATTGTTTGGGGTTGCCTGGTCCGTATTTAAAGGTCCAACTGTTGCTGTTGACACCAGCACCGACTGGAGGGGACACCTCTCCGGCCTCCGGTTCTGAAAGACAGAACATCACAAGTCAGCAAGAGTCAACACACGCCTTCCAGGCCATGCGAGTGGGTGGGAGACGGGAAGCTGCACAGGCGAGCCTGGCCCCCCGAGAAAGCAGGGGTTCTTTCTTCAAGCCTGAGGGCAAGGTCAGAGTTTGGAAACAATCAGGAGGGCAGATTTTCTCACCAGAGGGTCTGGAAATCTAATTTTCTAGTGACATACTTTTGGTTCCTTGTGAAGAATTTCCTAAAGAATACGGTTGTGATTATTTTGCCTGAGAATAAGATGGGAAATGTACTAGATCCAAGCAGAATAGGCAATGAAAGAAGTAGGAATCAATTTAACCAAGGAGGTGAAAGACCTGTACTATGAACTTGAAAATATTTATGGAAGAAATTGAAGAAATGACACAAATAAATGGGAAGATATTCTGTGCTCATGGACTGGAAGAATTAATATGGTTATAGAGTCAATGTAATCCTTATCAAAATTCCAATGGCATTTTTCACAGAAATAGAACAAACATCTCAAAATTTGTATAGAACCACAAAGGACCCTAACTAGCCAAAGCAATCACGAGAAAAAAGAACAAGCCTGGAGGCATGCTTCCTGATTTCAAGCTATATTACAAAGCTATAGTCATCAAACAGTATAGTATTGGCATAAAAAAAGACACTTAGATCAATGGAACAGAATAGAGAACCCAGAAGTAAACCAACACATATATGGTCAATTAATTTACAACAAAGGAGGCAAGAATATACACTGGGGAGAGGGCAGTTTCTTCAGTAAGTGGTGTTGGGAAAACCGGACAGCTACGTGCAAAAGAATGAAACTGGACCCCTGTCTTATACCACACACACAAATAAACTCAAAACAGATTAAAGACTCGAACGTAAGACCTGAAAGCATAAAATTCCTAAAAGAAAACATAGGCAATAAGCTCCATGACATGAGTCTTTTTTAATCTGACACTAAAAGCAAAAGCAAAAAAAGCAAAAAGAAGCTATACTACATCTAAAAAGCTGCTGTCCAACAAATTAAACCATCAACAAAATGAAAAGGCAACCTACTGTAGGGGAGAAAATATTTATAAATTGTGTATCTGTTAAGTAGTTAATATCCAAAATATATGAAGAACTCTTACAACTCAACAGCAAAAATGCCTACAATCTGATTAAAAAATAGGCAGATTTGAATAGACTTTTTTCCAAAGAAGACATACACTTGGCCAACAGGTACATGGAATGGTCGTTTTCCACTTGTCGGTATGGCAGTCATCAAAAAGACAGTCATCAAAAAGACAAGTGTTGGTGAGGACATGGAGAAAGGGAACCCTTGTGCACTGCTGGTGGGAACACAAACTGGTGTAGCCACTATGGAAAACAGTATGGGGGCTCCTCAAAAATTTAAAAATAGAAATACCATAAATCCAGTAACTGTACTTCTGGGTATTGATCCAAAGAAAACACTAGCTTGGGGCACCTGGGTGTTTACAGCTGGTTCAGCCTCCGACTCTTGGTTTTGGCTTAGATCATGATCTCAGGGTGGTTGAGACTGAGCCCCATGTTGGGCGCTGCAATCAGCACGGATTGTGCTTAAGACTCTCTCTCCCTCTGCTCCTCCCCCAGCTCTCTCTCTCAAATAAATAAATCATAAAAAAATAAAATTAAAACACTAGCTTGAAAAGATAGGTGCACCTTGGGCGCCTTGGTGGCTCAGTTGTTAAGCCTCTGCCTTCGGCTCAGGTCATGATCCCAGGGTTCTGGGATCAAGCCCCGCGTTGGGCTCCCTGCTCCGCGGGAAGCCTGCTTCTCTCTCTCCCACTCTCCCTGCTTGTGTTCCCTCTCTTGCTGTCTCTCTCTCTGTCAAATAAATAAATAAAATCTTTTTTAAAAAAAAGAAAAGATAGGTGCATCCCTATGTTCACTGCAGTGTTATTTACATAGCCAAGATATGGAAACAACCAAGGTGTCCATAGATGGATGAATGGATAAAGAAAATGTAAATATTGTAAAAATGAGTAAAGAAAATCTCATTTAAAATGGTGTCAGGAAGGGCATCTGGCTGGCTCAGTCCCTGGAGCATGAGACTCTCCATCTCCGGGTGGTGAGTTCAAGCCCCAGGTTGCAGGTAGAGCTTACGTTAAAAAAAAGGAGTCAGGAAGCCCTAAGCGGGGAACACTCTCACATATACCACTCCTAGCAGCCTGCACTACCAGCAGGAAGAAGGAAGGTAATTCTTAACTTGACAAAGAGAGATACTTTTCACAACGGAATTTTATCTCCTGCTTTTTTTTTTTTAAAAAAAGGACAATCTCTCCCTGTCCTAGCAACAACACACTAACCACCACCTGAAGCCAAAGAGAAACCAACACAATCTCAGACTCTTGTTCTTTTCCAAAGAACTTTTTTTAGAGGGGGAGAGGCAGAGGGAAAGGAAGTGAGAGAATCTCAAGCAGACTCCCCACAGAGCGTGGAACTGGATGCTGGGCTCAATCCCACGACCCTGAGATCATGACCTGAGCGGAAATCAAGAGTCATACACTTAACCGACTGAGCCACCCATGCGCCCCCCCCAAAGAACTTTTGTTCAAAACAACCCTCCCCAATTTCCTCCTAAAACCTAATAAGAGGTGACCTTTCCTTTGTCTCTTTGGACTTGCCTGTGGTTTGTCATAACTTGCTTGTCCCAAACTGCAATTCCTCTGCTATTCCCTAATAAACTCATTTTGCTGGTAAAATAACTGGCTCTTTTATTTTTAGGTTTGACAATCTATATAATGGAATATTATTTGGCCGTAAAAAAGAATGGAATCTTGCCATTTGCAATAACATGGATGAACTCTCAGGGCATTATTCTAAGCGAAATAAGTCAGAAAGAAAAAGACAAATACTGTATGATCTCACTTATATGTGGAATCTAAAAAACAACCACAGTAACAAAACCCAAACCAAAAAGCCAAGCTCACTGATACAGAGGACAGACTGGTGGAGGCCAGAGGCAGGAAGGCGACAGGTGTGGGCAAAATGGGTAAAGGAGGTCAAAAAGTACAGACTTCCAGTTATAAATTAGTAAGTCATGGTGATGATAGTTAATAATACTGTATTGCATATTTGAAAGCGACTAAGAGAGTAGATCTTCAAGTTCTCATCACACCCAAAAAATTCTTTTGTAACTGTATAGTGACATGTCAACTCGACTTAATGTGATCATTTTACAATGTATACAAATATCAAATCATTATACTGTATACCTGAAACTAATATAATGTTGTATGTCTATACTTCAGTAAAAAAAAAAAAAAAAATTATTAAAGAGAATCTCTTTCAAAAAAAGAAACAAAAAACCACAAGACCTGAGGTTCTAAGAGCTGTTGTAAACAGGGCATTCCCTGGAGCAATTAGTGTTGTTAACTTTTTTTAGCCTTTCTACACTGAAAGACGCCCTGGGCATTTGTTCTTGTAAACACCACTGAAATACCTGAATCTCATTTGAAGTCAGGTACCATACTACTGTTTCTCCAGCCACTTCTCAGGGCCTCTGGGGTCTCAAGTTTGCTGTCATAATTTTCAAAATGGAGGTTTCGATAATGCTGGTAACAGAAGAGGCAGCTGAATAAGTAGACGATGCCCCCCAAACTAAGAACTGTCAAGGGATTGCAGAACATTTGTCTGCAATTATACTCAAAGTGCTTTAATTGTCTTCAGGTGATGGGGAAAAACCTACACAAGAGGTACATGATGCAGTTTCAGATGTGAAAAGAAGGAGAAGAATATGCTAATTCTTAGCATGTGAATTAGAGAACATTTTGGCTACACATGTATTTTGACACCTACTCTGTCCAAAACAAAGGATAAATTAGTTGAATCTTACAAATAAATAAATAATTTGATCCTAACTGTATCACCGTAACCCTGAAGGCCCAGCACAGGAGAAGATCCTGTTGTAAATATGGGTCTATTTGGGCAAAGCACTGGGAGTCAACCTTACTTTCCAAACCCAGTCTCCTCCCTCAGTGTGCTCAGCGTCTAGTTGGGACAGACATTCAAGTGATTATAAGGCAATTGGATAAATGCAATGACCAACGTACATGTGAAATGTTTTTGGGATTCCAGAGAAAATTATTAATTATACTTGAGAAGGTCAAAGGAGATTCCAGAGGAGAGATGAAATTTGGAGTGAGACTGGGGGAAATTATTATGCATCCACAGGGGTTTTTGATGCAAGACTTTCCCAAGAGTCCAGCTGGAAGACACACCGACTTCTAGAAGAGTAGAGGTCAGAGCTAGAGAGGAAGAGTAATGATCTGTCTGGGCAAAGTAATCCCAGTGGCCATGACATTGAAACCCTTTGACATCATAGTAGCGTTCTCGTATCTGACACTGCTCCTTCGGTGGAATCGTGAAAAGTTCTGCCAGAGAAACCGTTAGTGTTTGATTGCAGTTTGGGATTCTCTACATCTGCTCTTTCCATCTCCTGACCTAGCACTTCCCTGCCTCTTCTAATCTGGCATCCGTAAGCACTACTTTTATAAAAGTGCTCATGTCAAGCCCACTAATCACGTTATTGTCAAAGCCAGTGGTCACAATTTAGTCTGTGCTGTCGTGAACCCCTCAGTGGCATTTGTCAGTCCCTTCTGGAGACACTGGGTTTTACGAGTTCCCTGTCCTGACCTTTCTCTGTTGGCCCTAGACCTTCTTCTCTTCATTCTCTTCACTCCTGTCGGGATCTCAGCCATGTCCATGGGCATCCACACTGTCCAAATATGCTGATGAGACACAGATTTCTATCTAGAGCCCCTCTTATCCCTCTGTGCTCCAGTCTCATGTCTCCAAATGCCTATCCCATATCTCCTCTGGAAAGCCTCATGGAGCATCTCAAGCGGAAGGAACTCCTGATTCCTCTCATCTAGTCCTTTCTACATCTCTCCAGTCTCAATAACTGGTACTCCACTCACCTTAATGCTCCAGCCAGCAACTTCAGAGCCATTCTCCATATATCATCCATCGATACCTGTTGTTCCTGCCTCCTAAATACACCTTGACTTTGTCCTCTTCTCCCCGTTTGAACTGTCACTATCTTTTTCTTGAGAACACCATTATCCCGAATGTGAATTACAGCAAGAGCCCCTCGTTCAGTCTTCCCTCCAGCCCTCCACCCAGGAGCCAGAGTTCTCTTCATTCCTTAAGTCTTTCCTCCTTTTTAAAAAACTGAAGTATAACATACATACAGTAAAATCCTTCAAAAATAGAAACCAGATTACATCACTCCCTTGCTTAAAATTATTCAGAAGCTTTCTACTGCCTTAACAACAACAAAAAAAGGCAAACTCCTTAACATGGTGTATAAAGGCCTGCAATAATCTGATATTTTTTATTCTCCAATCTCATCTACAAGTCTCCCTCTTACCACACAGGCCTTCTTTCAGTTCCTCAAACACCCCTTGGGATTGTTTTTGCCTCAAGTTCTGTACAGTTTCCTTTTGTCTAGAATGATCTCCCCTCCATTCTTAGCGTGACTCCTCATTCTTCAAGTCTGTGCTTAACTGTAACTCCGCGGCAGAGGCCTTTTCTGACCCTCCTAGCCAAGCAGCGACCCCTTCGCCTCCATCTGACACTGTAACATCCACAGAGGCAGAAAACATATCTGTTTCATTCACCACGACACAGCCAACATCTAGCACAATTCCTGGCCCCTAACAGGTGTTTAATAAATACTTGCTAGGTGGATGAATGAAAAGACTGGTATGAGAAGTGGTAGCCACCCTGGCAGATCAGCAGCTCTCTGCTTATTGCCCTTAAAGACAGCGAAGTCACGTGTGGAAAGTGCTAAGCCTGAGCGCCCGCTCGATGCGACAGCCCAAGAAGCTGAATCACATATGGGCACCTATATATGGCACAGCCCTTGGGACCAGGAAGGCAGGTTAAGAATATTGCAAATTTAGTCCAAGCACCAGCAAGCAGGAGGGAAACAAAGCAAGAACCTTTTTTCTCTCTCCCAAATCCCCTTCCCTACACCATGCTTCCCCTGGTGGAGCTTCATCTATAGCTCTTTGGACATAGGGCCATAGATGCTTTTTCTCCGGGACTAAGACTAATTTCTTTGAGCCATCTAAGATAAATCAGCACTTGAGTTCAGCCAGAACCTACCTGTTTACCTTTAAAATGCAGGCCCTGTCCCTGAGAGAATGGAAACAAAGGCAAGACTGGTATGCAAAAGCCTGGGATTTGGCATCTAGGAGAACTGGGTTTCAGTACCACTCCACAGTCCTTGAGTTGCTCTCACATAGCCCAGGATGGAAATTCTTTCCAACCACAGCCAGGACTCTGCATGAGGCCTCAGGACTGTCATCTGGAGATGCCGAGCTCAGAGATATCTTTATCCTGCAGAATTAAAGGACATTAATGGCCCTGCCTGTTGGCCGACTGAGCCCCTCACAGCAGGACTGCTAAGAGTTAATGAGCTGCTTTTACACGTCATTGAGCTTCTCGGCCTTTGCTGGGAGTCTTGGTTGGTCTGACTCAGCCTTAAACTTCAAGAAGCAATCAGAGAGATCCATTCCGGTGCATCTCCCTCTTATCCAGTTTCTGCAGAGCAGAACGAAATCTGATTTGTCGAGTCTCTCACAGACCATTGTGACTCACCTGTTCTGGTTGATGTGTAAGCAAACATCTCTGGGGGCTCATTCAGGTGAAATAATAGCTTCAGGATCTGACAAACAACATTTACTGACCTCCTAATCTCCAGTACTAGAGACCCTTGGCCGGCTTTGCCTATAAAATGCTGGGACTTTGGGGGCTGAAGCAAGGAGAGACTCCCCTTTCAAGAAGATGAGAAAGGAAAAGACACCAGGACTAGTACCAGCAAATAGTCCATTAAGGGAATGTTTCCTCATTTGGTGCTGCTTCCCTTCCCCCTCCTGTGACTTCCCACAAGTCCCTCTTCTCTGGTCCCAGGGGATTTAGCTCACTGGCAAGGACAAGACAGGTAGTCAAGACTCTGTTAGAGCCCAGGAAGAGGACTTCGGGTACACATCAAGCAGGTGGAGGGCTGGATTCTTAGGCAGAGCCCTTTCCTGACATTCAGATTACAACCCAGTGGCATTTAAAAGCGTTAATAGCATATAATCATAATTACAGTAAATGGCTTTGCTTTTTTTTTTTTTTGGTATTGGCTGATTTCTCCACCATAGGTAGGAATACATTTAAAAATCAGAACAACATACATATTTTTAAAAATGTGTATAGATCTGCAACTTAAAAAACTGCCCTCTGGAGGTAACTGGCCACTACACTTAATCCTATAAGCCACTTCAGACACCTCCCCCCTTAGGCACTGCCCAGGGTCCTTCTGGCAACATTCCCCCACTTTCCTCTTTTCTGCTAAAGGAACTCTGGCCAGAGTTTGGCCTCAGGGACTGGGAATGAGTGGGCTGGAGTCTTAGCCAATGTAGATGCTGGGGAAGGTCCTGAAAATGGTGAAGCAAACGCCAGACTTGTAAACTCACCCCCAACCCCTATTCTGAACTGCTCTGGACAATCAACTAAGTCCAGCACAGCGTTTTTCTGATTTACACTGATCCTCCCTGAAAGAACAACACCAAGTTATTTTGACCAAGGATAGTGTTTTCAGAAAAGCTCTTGGAGGGGCACAGGCTGGAGGATGCGGAAGAGTAACTGAATTCTCTTTTCCTCCGTTCATCTTGCTTTGCTCTTCTGAACTTAAGAGCTTGCCCTGACTCTCTCACTTAATAGTACTAAGTCCTGGGCAGTTTACATGAATATTTCTGAACTACGGTTTCCTCATCCATAAAATGGAGATGATCACCTTCCTGTCACACCACAGGATTATGGTTGTATTTTACATTTACTGGGATCTTCCTATGTGTGTGGCACTGGGCTAAGCAGATCTGCATGCAATAAAATTTTTGCTCCTCACAAGAACCATAGGAAGTAAATATTGCCAATATCTGTGTCTGTTTTATAGATATATCTTTTTTTATAAATGAAGAAACGGAGGACCAATGGTCTTGAGGTTACGAACTGGCAGCACCTAGGACCGGATGGAATCTAGGCAGCCTCACTCCACCCCATCCTGAGCTGTATATGAAGACCCTTGGAAAACCCTGAAGCATTATACAAATGTAGCAATTACTTTGATTCTATTTGTTTTGCCATCATTCGGGAGACAGAGATGCAGGCAGGAACCTCTAAGCTAGAATCAGCAGAAAGGAGTGGAGGCTGGGGGAGGGGCACGGATGCAGGAGTGACAAGCTCAGGAAAATCGCAGCCCATTCTGCAGGTTTCAGCCTTCCTCTTCCCTCCCCATTCATCCCTTTGTTGCCGTCTTTGGGATTTTGGTCCTAAAGTTAATAAAGAGCTTCCAGAAAACCCATCATTTTGATTAAAGCCCAGGCTATTTTGCCAGACAGCATTCTGGAGCCTGCCTCCCGCCCACTCTGCTAGGTCAGTGCAGCCAGCAAAGGCTATTAAATGATTCCAGCCATTTCCGGCCCAGCCAGACAGCTCCCCTGGATTGCTCCCAGCCAGACAGCTCCCCGGGATTGCTCGGGCTCCGGCTCGGGCTGCTGCTGCTGCCTCTGGCTGCCCAGGGGGGAAAGCCAGAGCACAGATGGTTCTGCGGATTCTGGGTTTGCAGGTGAACATCCAGGCTTTCTGTGTAGGGACACCCTGCTTCTCCCCCTTCCTCGACTCCTCTCCACACCCGAGCCAGCCACTGCAGCTCGAGCAGCTCCGAACTGGTTTGTACCCTCCTGGCTTTGAGCAACCATTTCATGCGTCTCTCTCTCTCAGTCGTGTGTGTGTGTGCGCGCGCGCGCGTGTGCGTGTGTAGCAGAACTTGGCAGATTGTAGAATCATACACGCTCAGCCTGAGCAAAAGGCAAAACCCATCCACCATCAAACCTGCGGAAAGACCAGGCTGTACAGCATCCCTGGCTCCTTCCCCACCCCCATCCTACCATCTGTGGGGCTTGTGGGCTGCTTGAACAAGCTCCACCTCCTCTTGCTCACTCAGCCTTTATGAATCGGGCAATGTTAATCTGAGTAATTACAGCCCACAAATCACAGGAGAACCGCAGTCTGCAACCCAAATCCTATCCAGGATCAGAGAGAGGGGGAGGAAGCTCAAGCCACCTGGGCTAGCATTTCCACCATTTCCTCATGCTTCTTAGATCTTCAAATGACAGTGGAGAGATTTTTCCATGGGAACAAGACAATGTACAAATATACTGCCTGTTCTCTAAGACATTAGGCTCTATAATCAGAATAGGAGGTTTAAATATGGCTATACCATATAAATTATGTGATGTTTAGCAAATCACTTAATATCTCAGTTTTCATGTGAAAAGGAGATAATATATATCTCTTTATATATTTATATATGTATATCTCTGTATATTTATATATGGAAACTCATATATATATATATATATATCCCTTATATACACACATACACACACACACATATATATGTATATAGAAAAGGGTTTCCATATTATAGGTAAGGAAACTGAAAGCATAATTTACAGCAAGGTGATTTGCCCTAAATCACACAGGGTTTGGTAATAAAGCTGAAAAATTCTTGCACGGACTCCCCAGCTCAGTAATCGATGTGTTATTATTATTTTAATTCTGTGAAGCCTTGACGATGAGGGAGGAGAGAGAGTTGAGCTCATTCACAGACCTAGCATTCTGACCCCTAGAGTAGCTGGGAGGGGGTAGTATGAGTGTAATGGGAGACAGGCTGATCTGAATCCACTCCCCAGAGGCTGCCACTCCCGGGTGTTCCGCCTCCTTTGGGGGTGGGGGTGGGGGTGGGGGTGGGAGGGTCTGCGTGATCTGGAAGGAGATTTTGTGGCTATTTGTTGCCTCCGGCCACAGCTGGGCTAATTTTCAGTAATCTTGGAGCGGAAGAGATAAATACAGTGGCATATTTTTAAAGCCACAGCTCTTGCTTTGTGCCCAAAATAACTCTACCATTTCTAGGTTAAGAGTATAAAGACATCATGTGCTGTGAACCCAGATTCAAAAACTGGAATGGCTGGTTTCAAATCTTCCAAGTTCTCCATAGTCAGCCACAAAAAAAAAAAAAATTCTTTCCATGACCCCCTAACCCAGCAGGGCTCAAACTACAAGGTTTTCTGTACCTTATTCCTGGTTGCTAGAGTCCCCCACAGTCCAAAGGGCAATTTCCCCTTATAGCCTTCTTCTTAAATTGCCCCCAGCCTCAGCAGGCTGTTAAAACCTAGGTAGCAGGTAGCAGAAGGCTTAAAATGAAGGTTTGGGGGACACACACACAGATTGGAGTTGGAATCTCAGCTTTATCACTTATTTGTTGTGCAACCTTAAGCGAGTCACTTGGCCTCTCAGCCCGCATTCTTTCATATGTAAAATAGAGATAACAATATCCATCTAATGGGACTGTGCGCATTAAGAAGACACAATGGTCGTAAATCACACAGAACAATGCCTGGCATGCAGAAAACGAAATAGAGGATAGGTATTACTACAATGTAGCATTCCTCTGAGGAACCGGACTCCCCACAGACCTGTGCACCAACAATTTATTCTTAGATGCAGTACTTCCAGGAACTCTCTTTTCCAGAGGCCCTCTTCCCATCTGGCTCTGCCCCTCCCAGGGATCATTAAAGAAGTCTAGCTGTGAAGTTTTCCAACTTAGAACTGGTTGCTGGGTAGGGAGCCATTCTCCAGAGCCCTCGGAGGCTGGCGGGAAGGAGGCAGCTTGGACGCAGTGGACCACCCAACGGATGAGGCATCAAAAGCCTTGGGTTCAAATTGCAGCTCTACCATTCTGCTTTCTACTCTTTTCTACTACCCCAACTTGTGGCTTCTTTACCTGTAACATGGATACAGTAGCCACCTCCTAGAGGCACTGTTATGCAACTAAACATTTTTATTATGGACAATAAATAAGACATTGTGCTAGGAACTAGGGACAGGGATATGAATAATATTAGGACACTGAGCCCTGCTCTCAAAGAGTTAAAGCGCAGAAAAAGGCAAATGAATAAATACAATATTGTTTTAAGTGAAAGGGGACTTCCACTGCCTCTACCGTGACCTCAGTCCGTACTTTCTGATTAAGTTCTTCCTTCCAGCTTATCTTTCCCAGTGGTCAAAGCGGCCTTGATGGAACTGTAACTGCCCCCTCAAGCATTAACTAAGGCCCTGACTCCAGTTAGACCCTGCGTGATTGACCCCAACACAGTGAGCCACCTGACCTTTATTGCCCAGCACATGTACCCACCGACCTTTGTTCCCCTGGAGACAGCAGCATTTTGGAGACAGTCTTTGAGACACTAGTCTGTTGTCCTCCCGGTGTTGGCCTCCTGGAAATAAATTCCTTTCTGGTTTCCCCACCCCTCGTCTCTCTGCCTTTGGATTTTGTCAGCAGCGAGTGACGAACCCGGTCTGTTTGGGACCCCTGGGGCCGGGTGCTCCTGTACCCTTGGGCCCCAGGTGATAAACGAATTTTTTTTTTAAGATTTTATTTTTAAGTAATCTCTACACCCAACATGGGGCTTGAACTCATAGCCCCGAGATAAGAGTTGCATGCTCTTTCAACTGGGCCAGCCAGGCACCCCTGAATGTTTTTTGCTTATTAAAAAAAAGTAGGTTTTCAAAAAGCAAAATAAGGAATAAACAAGGTAGAGAAACTTTGGCAAAGAGATGGCATTAAACTTTCTAGAGACAGTTAAGAGCACTAGCTCAGAAGTTAAAGAACCCTGTTTCAGATCTTGTCCCCACCACTTAACTAGACAGATACGTCGGGACCTTACTGAACCCTAGGTACCTCAATTTCCTAGCCATTAAAATGGGTATAATAATAGACTTATCTCTGGGGGTGGTTATACAGAGTAAAGGGGATATTACATGTAAAGTACTTAGAACAGTGCCTGGCTTAAGTAAACAAAACAGCTTAAGTGCTCAATATGGGTAAGCTATTACCATTTTTATTCACAAGTAAATTATCTCATATTTCTGCTCCAGTATTCTCAAGCCTGAGGGCTAAGTTCCTTGCTGGTGGGATCATTAACTTAAGTGATATAGTGACATACAGTACTAGCTAGGGGTGAGGGTCAGAGGGAAGTGCAAAACAAATGCAGTCCAATCCTAGATAGGAGCATGCCAAGTAACCCAGTAACCACACTTCTGTAGTGCATAAGATATATGTATAAGAATGTACATTGCTTTGTTTAAAAAACATGGATACCAATAAGAAACTGGATAAATAAATAATATAGGCATACAACACAGTATGTCCTTATTAAAAAAAAATGAGGTGGGTCTATACGGACTGACTCGAAAAGGTGCTTGTTAAAAAACAGCTGTATACTACTAGTATGTGTAACATCTCATTTTGCTTTCTGAAAACCTACTTTTTTTTAATAAGCAAAAAACATTCAGGGGCGCCTGGCTGGCTCAGTTGAATTATGTGATTAAAAATTATTTTGAGGGCGGGGCGCCTGGGTGGCTCAGTCGTTAAGCGTCTGCCTTCGGCTCAGGTCATGGTCCCAGGGTCCTGGGATCGAGCCCCGCATCGGGCTCCCTGCTCTGAGGGAAGCCTGCTTCTCCCTCTCCCACTCCCCCCGCTTGTGTTCCCTCTCTCGCTGTATCTCTCTCTGTCAAATAAATAAATAAAATCTTAAAAAAAAAAATTATTTTGAGGGCGCCTGGGTGGCTCAGTTGGTTAGGCAACTGCCTTCGGCTCAGGTCATGATCAAGTCCCGCATCAGGCTCCCTGCTAGGCAGGGCGTCTGCTTCTCCCTCTGATCCTCCCCCCCTCATGCTTGCACTCTCTCCCTCTCTCTCATTCTCTCTCTCAAATAAATAAATAAATAAAATGTTTAGAAAAATTATTTTGAAAAATATTTGGAAGAGCGAATCCTAGTGTAAACGATGGACTCTGGGTGATAGTGCATGTCCTCGTAGGTTCGTCGAATGTAACAAATGCACACTGTGGTGCAGGATAGCAATAGCGGGGAATGCTGTGCGGGTGTGGGGATGGGGCCGGATGGGGACTCTCTGTACTTTCCACTCAATTTTTCTGTTGAACCTAAAACTGCTCTAAAAAATTGAGTCTGTTAACTTAAAAAAATATTTTGAGGACACACACAAAACTGTTACCAGTGGCTGCCTCACTGAAGGGAAGTGGGATTGAGGGAAATGAATCTTTTCATGCAAATGATGCTGTATTGTTTAATATTCATATCAACAATATAATTACATGTTGTTTTATTATACAGTACTTTGAATTTTATATTTATAAAAAAGCTGGGGGAGGGGCGCCTGGGTGGCTCAGTCGTTGAGCATCTGCCTTCGGCTCAGGTCATGGTCCCCGAGTCCTGGGATTGAGCCCCACATCCGGCTCCCTGCTCAGTGGGGAGCCTGCTTCTCCCTCCGCTCCTCACCCCACTCTCATCCTCTCTCTCACTCTCTCTCTCTCAAATAAATAGATAAAATCTTTAAAAAAAAAAAAAAAGCTGGGAGATACACACTAAACTATCGGTAGTGGTTATTTCCTGGGAGCATGACTAGAGATGGGAGGTAAGGTACTAGTCATTTTACTGTAGTTTTGTACAGATTTAATTTGTCACAATTTTTGGCCTTTTATAATTAAATGAGAGAGAGATTAAAAAGATGACTCGCCCAGCCCCTACTTAATCAGCTGCAAATTCAAAAACTGGCTCAAAAACTAGCTGAAACAAAACATCGATGCCCTAGACAGTCTGGACCCAGGATCCGCTACATAACTTGCAGGGCCCATAAAAAATTCCTAAGTACTCAAAGATGGCAACAACATAATATTAAACTGAAGAGGTCTTCCTAGGCCCAAGGCCCCATGAAGCAGCCCGGCTGGCCCCAAGAGCCCCCTGCTGGGTCCCTCCTACGACAGGGACTCTTCCTACAGCTTTCACGCTGCCTGCCCCACCTGGAACTGGGAGGCACAGTCCTTTCACCCAATAATAAAACTGCTTCTAGGTGGGTCTGGTTGGGTTTTCAAACTTTTCATCTCTACCCTTCCCCCTCACTTGGTTGCAATCTGCGCTTCTTAAAATCTGGCAGCAATCCCAGGCCATGTTGCTGTGTCACTTCTCAGCCTTGAGCAACCATTTCTAGCCAAACAGTGATCTCCTTGCACGGAGGGTATAAAATGGAGGTGCCCTCAGAATGCTACAGGAGAAGGAGGGCAAGAGAAAGAGTACCATCTGGGGAAAACCCTCTCCACCATCACTACCCCCTGACCTTGCACTTCCTATCCCATTTCATTTAATTTAACAAAACCATTTTGAATCCTTTCTGTGGAAGGATTTTACTGTGTGCCGGGCATTGTGCTAAGTGCCAGGAATATTAAATTGAGTAAATGATAACATTTTTTGAATGTTTACCATGAGCTAAGCATGGCACTAGGCATTCTGCATGCACTGTTTCATTTAATCCTTACAACAGCAAACGGTCTTTCCTCTTTTACACACTAATAAATCTGAGGCACAATGACTGAGCGGTACAACAGGGACCTGAGGCACTCTGCAATGTTGTGCTGCCTCCCTTAAGAAGCAAACCAAAGCAAAATTTAAACAAACCTAGCCTCCCTCTCCACATTTTCTCAGACAAGATCAGATCAAGTCCACCAGCATTAGCTCAGAACATTTCCAAGGCCAGTCCTTTTTACAAAAATGCTGTCATCACCTCCCTTTTGGTTCCACATTTCTAGACAGTTTCCAATCCTAGTAGAAATGAAAAAGAAATTTAGGATACAAAATCAATATACAGAAATCTGTTGCATTTCTGTACACTAATAATGAAGTAGCAGAAAGAGAAATTAAGAAAACAGTCCCATCCCTTTTACAATTGCACCAAAACAAAACAAAAAAACCTGCAAACCGCTAGGAATAAACTTAACCAAGGAGTCAAAAGACCTGTACTCTGAAAACTTTAAGACACTGATGAATGAAATTGAAGATGACACAAACAAATGGAAAGATATTCCATGCTCATGGATTGGGAGAACAAATATTTTTAAAATGTCCATACTACCCAAAGCCATCTACAGATTTAATGCAATCTCTATCAAAATACCAGCAGTATTCTGGTTTTTTTTTTTTTTAAAGGTTTTCTGTATTTATTTGACAGAGAGAGAGAGCACAAGCAGGGGGAGTGGCAGGCAGAGGAGGAGGAGAAGCAGGCTCCCTGCTGAGCAGGACCCTGAGATCATGACCTGAGCCAAAGGGAGATGCTTAACTGACAGAGTCACCCAGGTGCCCCTACCAGCAGCATTCTTCACAGAACTAGAATAATCCTAAAATTTGGAACCACAAAGGACCCTGAATAGCCAAAGCAATCTTGAAAAAAAGAACAAAACTGGAGGCGCCATAATCATAGATTTCAAGATACACTACACAAAGATGTAGTAATCAAAACAGTATGGTATTGACACATAGACCAATGGAACACATAGATCAATGGAACAAAATAGAGAGCCCAGAAATAAACCCATGATTATATGGTCAATTAATCTTTGACAAAAGAGGTGAGACTGTGCAATGGAAAAAAGACCATCTCTTCAACAAATGGTATTGGGAAAACTGGACAGCTACATGCAAAAGAATGAAAATGGATCACTTGCTTACACCATACACAAAAATAAATTCAAAATGGATTAGGGACCTAAAGGTGAGAACTGAAACCATAAAAATCCTAGAAGAGAACACGGGCAGTAATTTCTCTGACATCAGCCATAGCAACATTTTTCTACATATGTCTCCTGAGGCAAGGAAAACAAAAGCAAAAATAAACTATTGGGACTACATCAAAATAAAAAGCTTCTGCATAGCAAAGGAAAGAACCAGCAAAACTAAAAGGCAACCTACTAGATGGGAGAAGATATCTGCAAATGACATAGCCGATAAAGGGTTAGTATCCAAAATATATAAAGAATTTATACAACTCAACACCCAAAACCCAAATAATCCAATCAAAAAATGGGCAGAAGACATGGACAGACATTTCTCCAAAGAAGACATTCAGATGGCTAACGGACACATGAAAAGATGCTCAACATCACTCATCATCAGGGAAATGCAAGTCAAAACGACAATGAGATATCACCTCACACCTGTCAGAATGGCTAATATCAAAAACACAAGAAATAACAAGTGTTGGCAAGGATGTGCAGAAAAAGGAAGCCTCATGCACTGTTGGTGGGAACAAAAACTGGTGTGGCCACTGTGGAAAAGAGAATGGAGGTTCCTCAAAAAATTAAAAATAGAATTACCATTTGATCCAGTAATTCTACTCCTAGGTGTTTACCCAAATACAAAAACACTAATTCAAAAAGATATAGGTACCCCTATGTTTATTGCAGCATTATTTACAGTAGCCAAATTATGGAAGCAACCGAGTGTCCATCACCAAATGAATGGATAAAGAAGACATAAAAATTTTTTTTAAAAAAGATGTGGTATATGGGGTGCCTGGCTGGCTCAGTTGGTTGAGGGTCTGCCTTTGGCTCAGGTCATGATCCCAGGGTCCTGGGATGGAGCCCTGAGTTGGGCTCCCTACTCAGCAGGGAGTCTGCTTCTCCCTCTGCCTCTCCACCCCCTGGCTTGTGCGCTCTCTCTCTCTTGCTCAAATAAAAAAAATAAAATCTTAAAAAAAAAAAAAAAAAGAAATGGTATATATGTACGATGGAATATTACTCCGCTATAAAAAAGAATGTCATCTTGCCATTTGCAACATGGATGGATCTAGAGGGTAATAATGCTAAGTGAAATAAGTCAGAGAAAGACAAATACCATATGCTTTCACTCATATGTGGAATTTAAGAAACAGAAAAAAGAAAGAAAGAAAAAGAGACAAAATAACAGACTCAATTATAGAGAACAAACTGATGGTTACCAGAGGGAAGGTGGGTTGGGGGATGGGAGAACTAGGTGATGGGGATTAAGAGTATAATTATCATGATGCTAAATAATGTGTAGAATTGCTGAATCACTATATTAGACACCTGAAACTAATATAACACTGTATGTTAACTATACTGGAATTTAAAGTTTCCAGTCCTTGGTTTAGGTGGGGAAAAACACTAAGTTGATAGTTCATGAGCTTGTCCTGACATATTATAGGATGATTTCTGAAGATTCAGCAGAGGTAAAGGGGCTCAGTAGAGCTTCTTTTCTTAAAAAACCAACCAACCAACCAACCAACCTTCTGGTGGCTCTCCACTGTCAACAGATGAAACTTCAAGATGTTTAGCAGGATTTTGAAGGCCCTACAAAATCTAATTTTTGTCTACCTTTCTGATCTCATTTCCCAACAGTCCTTTATCCCTTCCACCCACCAAGTGTACTCATTCTATTCACCTAGATTATGCATTTCTGATTTTTGTTGTTTTGTTATTGTTGTGTTGTTTTGGGGGTTTTTTTTGATTGGTTGGTTTGTTTGTTTTCTAGAGAGAGAAAGAGCACATGCATGCAGACCCTGACACAGGACTTGATCTCATGACCCTGAGATCATGACCTGAGCTGAAATCAAGAGTCAGATGCTAAACCGACTGAGCCACCCTGATTTTTGGTGTTTTTTTTTACAGGTATTGTTCACTTTGTCCAGAACTCTTTCTCTTCCATTCCATATCCTACATACCATCCTTCACTACCCAGTATTAAATGTCATAGTCTCTGAGATGGTCCCCTAAATCCCCAATTCCATCTTCTGGGTTTCCACAACATCCAGCATTCATGGTTGCTGAAAGAGGGTTTAGGACCCATGAAAACAATTCTGGGGGCCCTCTCAGGAAAGGTGGACCAGCTTATCACATTTACATATAGTTTGTACTGATTACAATATAGGTAGACTCTGGGTCCCATTCTGGACTGATAGGCCCTGGTGGTTTGTCCCAGCTTCCTTCCTCCTCATTGGCCCTGCCTGTGCATGGCACTATCATGGTCCTTATCACATGATACTGTAATATTTCTACCTTATTTCCTTACATTTCTATCTTCCCCCACTAAAGTATGAGGACAGGACTGTGTTACTAGATAGGCTGACTTTAAATAGGTGCTTAATGTTTGTTTAATGACTATACAGAGTGTTCTAACCAAATTCTGTATTAAAGCCAAGCCAAGGAAAGTACTGTTGGATAGGATACTCTAATACTTCACACGTGTGTGTGTGTGTGTGTGTGTGTGAGAGAGAGAGAGAGAGAGACAGAATGAATGAATGAATAGGGAATTTAAAAGAGAATGCTGGTGGTGGTGAATGGTGGAGTTCTAGGAACCTGCCTGTGAGGTGGGTTTTGTGAGGAGGATCTTTCTAGTGCTCCTCAAATTACAAGCATTTAAAGGGTTAGTATCCTAAATGCAGGGTTGCAACCTTGAGTGAGAGAAGACAAAGAAGTAATTTAGATCTCTAAATCCTTAGATTTACAGAGAGCTCATTCTTACTAAAGAAATTTTCCCAAAGCAAATATTAGAATCAATTTATACTTGGTCCAACAGTGGGAAACTGACATGGTACTGATGACTGAAACACAACCCCACTCACTGCAGGCTGCACGGACAACAGCTGGATTAACATCTTGGTGATGCAATCCCCTGTAGAGGGGATGCTGGCCTCCAAGGAGGTTCTTTCATGGGTCTCATGCCTAATCACTGTCAGAGGCATGGGGAGTGATCTGGTCTCCAGTCAGAGCTGCTGAGGATGCTGAGAGGCTCTAGGCTTTGGAGGTATCTAGTTTGTTTGGATCTCAAGGAGGTAGCTAGTATGAGAATAGGTCTTTTATGCAAACGCTCCTAAAAAACACACAAACAAATCCTGTGTCCTGTGTATCCACAGACCTAACCCCTGTCCCTGAGACAGGACGTCACACTCAGGAAAAGCGTGTGAACACTGGCTGAAGTATCTCCTCCTCCGAACGGCCCACAACCCCCAACACACACATGCACACCAATCAGGCTCTGTACTTTCTTCTTCGGGGAAGTCCTGAATACATGTTTCAATCTGTTTTCACCCAGACACAGATGCTAGATGCATACACAGGGCAGGCAATATGCACTGTCCCTATCTCCTGGCATCACCCCAGGGACAGTGACTTTTCCACTGGCTACCATGCCCTTTAACTGACTCCTTCCAGATCAGGCTGTGGGTGATCCAAAGAGTTCCTGTCCTCTCCTGTCTGGTCTCTAACTCTTGGGAAAATACTCTCAGGCCTGGGGCAGAACAATATCTCTAAGCCTTTAACATAACAATGTACGATCTTCCTCCTGTCTCCCCATTTTCACCTCTGCCCATAGAAAAGAGACACCCAGCAACCAATACTTTCATCCTTAGGCAATGGGCTAGGAAGGGGGCTCTCACCTTTAGCTCCATTTCCATACTTACTCTTCCCAGGAAGAAAAAGTTATCTGTCCAGTTGGGGAGATTACCATAAATCATATTTCAAATGGATCATGCTTTTTTGATTGGGGAAAGTTAGCACTAACAGTCACTGTTTTTTCATAATATACCTCTCCTCTGACTCTTTTCCACTCTCTGCTCTAGCTCTGTTTGGTAATCAAACCAGGATAGTTTCCCCTCCTCACCAAGGGAGTGGTCTGCCATTCTTGATTTTCCTCCCTTGTATTTGGGAGGTAGAGGCCCTGCCATATTCTCCAGACCATCTTTACCAATAATAAATCTGATTCTCAACTTTGATTCCTTAGTTGGCTCCTTGTATCTATTCTTAATTAGTTAAGACTTAGAGGGAAAGGAAGGTGATTAATTAGTCTCCAGCAAAGTTCTGACAATTAATAATAGCCTTCAAAGCTGTGTAAAGTCTGGTCCACACTGGACTCTCTTTACACCTCTTCATGGTCCTAATATGCACTTTATTTTACTTTCACCTCTACTGAAGTTTACAACACACAGATGCACACAGCCATGTCTGCCTGAACATGAAAGACCCTGTGGTAGGCAGATAACGGTCCCCCAAAGACGCCAATATCCTAATTTCTGAAACCTGCGAATGTTATGTTACATGACAAAAGGGACTTTGCAGATGTGACTTAACTGAGGATGTTGAGACAGATTATCCTGGATTATCCAAGTAGGCCCAATGTAATCACCAGGGTCCTTATAAGGGGAAGAGGGAGGCAGGAAAATCACAGTCAGAGAGAGATTTGCAGATGCTATCCTGTTGGCTTGGAAGATGAAGAATCCAGGAGCCCAGAAATGCAGGCAGCCTCTAAAAGCTGGAAAAGACAAGGAAAGAGACCCTCCCCTAGAACCTCCAGAAGGAATGGAGCCCTGCTGACATCTTGATTTTAGTGCAGGGAAACCCGTTTTGGACTTCTGATTTCCAGAACTATGAGATAATAAAGTTGTATTGGTTTAAGCCACCCAGTTTACGGTAATTTGGTACAGCAGCCCCAGGAAACTAATACAGATTTTGGTACCTGGAGGTGGGGTCCTGCTATTAGAAATAACTAAAAATGTTGATGTGGCTTTGGAATTGGGCAATGGTCAGAGATTGAAAGAATTCTGAGAAGCATGAGATCAATTGCCTAACTTACTTTGAACAGACTCTTAGTAGAAAAGTATCTACTAAGACTCTGCTAGAGAGGACTCAGAAAGACGTGAGAAATGTTAGAGAAAACATACCATCATCTTAAGGAATACCTAAATGATCACGAACAGACTGTTAGTAGAAATAGGACATTAAAGAGGCTATCAGTGACAGCTCTAAGGCAAATGAGAAACAGGTTATTGGAAACTGAAGGAAAGTGGATACTTGTTATATAGTAACAGGAATCCACCTTGATTTTAGCCCAATAAAACTTCTGACCTCCAGGGGCACCTGGGTGGCTCAGTCGGTTAAGCGGCTGACTTCTGCTTAGGTCATGATCCTGGGGTCCTGGGATCGAGCCCCATGTCCGGCTCCCTACTCAGTGGAGAGCCTGCTTCTCCCTCTCCCTCTGCCTGCCACTCTGCCTACTTGTGCTCTCTCTCTATCTCTCTGTCAGATAAATAAATAAAATCTTTAAAAAAAGAAAAAAGAAAAAAAACTTCTAACCTCCAGAACTGTACAATAGTAAATTTGCATTGCTTTAAGCCATGAAGTTTGTGGTAACTTGTTATAATAGTAATGAGAAACTAATACAGACCCCACAATCAGCCTGGAACTCAGACAATGAATAGTCCTCTCCAAGTTACCAAAATATTCCCTTCATCTGGCATGTAGGACAAAGTATCAGTAGTGTGTTAGCTAAGAGCACAGGGTTCACCAGCAGGCTGACATGGGTCCAAATATTGCCTTTGCCATTGTACTCATTAATGAGTCATCAGATATTAAGCATCACTGTGTGCTAGACACCTTGCTCGACATTGGGAATAAAACAGTGAGCAAAAAACACTAAATGTGTAAATGTATGGAAGTCACTTAATTCCTATGAGTCTCAATTTCCTTATTTAAAACATGGGAATAACAATGCGTTTCTCTCCTGTTTAAGTATGCAATGCATATAAAGTGTTATCATAGTTTTAATACATAGTAATTCATTAAGTCTTCCTTTGTCTTGTTCTAAAAGACTGTTTTACAACAACAGGGGGCAACAGCACAGGATTTAAAGACTCTGAAACTTCAACAACAAAGACCCTCTCATCAACATACATACTTCCTTGCTAATAGGTATGTGTATCCCATGGCTCATCATCAAACACAAAGCCAATATCATAGGCTCAAAGGTGTCCACCTCAGGGCTGTCTACATACCTGGTGATACTCTTTTTGCCCCCAAAACTCTCTGACATGCAATTTGGTGTGCATGATGTAATGTAAATCATCCATTCACACAGGCTGAGGCTTTTAGACTTGCTACAAACTTTTGGGTAATCCTAGATGATTATGGGAACAGAGATGTGACACATGTGTTTTGGGTAAGACAGCACCTATAGGGCAGAATCAAAAAACATAAAAGAGAAGACTTGGGAAGTGTCACCTCACTACTCAGCCTGGCACATGATGCTGACACGGGATTGGTCCAATGTTGGAAGTAAGCACAAACTGGCAGACTTTCTTGGACTGTCAACAACAAACTTGTTTGTTCAGACTTTCTTCATTTTTTAAGTTTGTTTGGGTTGTTTTACATTCACTGGCAGCTGTAATCTAGAGGCCCAGGTACACTGTTTGGGATTCAGCCGTCAAGAGCCACAACTCTAGTAACAATAAGCTTCTCATCATCCCTGTTTTCCTGCGGATACAAATTTAGTTCCTAAAAATTGCCTTTTTGTACCCTAACCTTCTAGAGTTACACTTGTGAGTCTGACTTCTATAAAGCTCTCAATTTCCTGTTTCCATACTGATACAAACATCCTTTTAAAAAATTTATTAAGTTTTAATTTTAATTCTAGTATAGTTAACACACGGTGTTATACTAGTTTCAGGTGTACTCCTTTCCCCCTTTATTTCTTTTGGTATTGCCATCCTCAGGACTGTCTTCTCCCATCCTTCACCTAGCCCACTCCCCTGGAGATAGACCATTCCAGGCAGGGCTACTGCTGAGGAAACTCTTAGTCTCATTGAGATAAGAGTGGAATGGCATTGATCTCTGCTTCCTCTCCTTTCTTTTTTTTTTAAAGATTTTATTTATTTATTTGAGAGAGAGTGAGCAAGAGAGACAGCATGAGCAGGGGCAGAGGGGGAGGGAGAAGCAGACACACTGCTGAGCAGGGAGCCCAGTGTGGGGCTCAATCCCCAGGACCTTGGGATCATGACCTGAGCCGAAGGCAGACGCTTAACGGAATGAGCCACCCAGGCACCCTCCCTCTCCTTTTTTGACTGTGGGTAACAAGCTCTAAGTGTAGAGACAGAAGACACTCCTCTCCAGTCCACATGCTCAAGTCCAGGTCTCCCGGCAATGAACTCTCTTATGGCCCTTTCCTAGGGGCCCTTAGGCTCTAGCCAGTGCTTGACCTAAATATGTTTCTCCAAATTAGGCAATGACCTTTTCAACTCAAAGTTGACTGCCTCTGTGAAAATGAACATTTCAAGTTCTTTTGGAATCTGGGCTGAGTTTCTCTGAAAATATTTGTAATTAAAGACCCTTGCTATTGCTGGGGACAGACTTTCATTTGTATTTTACTAGAATTAGTGAGGTTTCAGGAAATGCTTGCTAGAGCTGCAAGCTTAAAGTAATTACAAGCCATTACCTCTCTTCTGCCCTCAACCCAGGTTATAAGTAGGTACTTTTGTCTAAGCACCTCTCAGGAAAGAGCTCTCAGCCCACCAATTCCAAACAATCCAAGCCATCTTTCCTCCAGAATGAAGTACAGACTCTCACTTCTACTTTGCCACAGGGCTCTCAAGCTACACAGGTAGCCTGTCATCTTTGAGCCCAGTCACGTGGCAGATTTGGTAACCGCTGCCCTTCCTTGATCCTTTGAGACACTAGAATCTTCCCGGTAGAAACCTGAATTTCCCTTTTGATAAGGGGTTTAAAAACTTAGCTACAAACTATGGTGTACAGATAAAACTAGGAGAGAAGGTAATTTGGAAAATCTATTGTCCCATGCAATACTCCTAAACAAAAGAAGGATAAAAGTGTATTATTTTCCTAAGACATTATTCAAAAGTTGTTTCTCATGATGAAGTTTTCAGGGGCCAGACTGTATACTCCAGTGACACATTAAATGGATCAATGATAACCTAAGGAACTATAATGAGTATCCATTTCCTGACCCTGCATTAGCTGCTTCTCTGCATCTGTGGGATTTGAAGGAAACTGGAGGCTAACTACTCTTCTCTCCTCACTATACCCTCTAAAATGTATGCCCAGGAGCATACACTAGAGTGCAGATGGGACTTGATTTTCAGGAAGCATATGAACTCTGTTTTGGGCCACTTTTAAAGAAAAAAATTTATTTATTTTGTATCATGTTTCCAACCCTGACTATATTCTGCCCAGAGCTAACCAATCCTGGAGAAAATGGTGTAGAAAAAAAATGAGAGAGGTGGAGGAAACACAGGGTGGAGGGAAAGAATTATCTCAGAATCAATTTACTAAACAAAAATGTTTAGGGATGCCTGGGTGGCGCATTTGGTTAAGTGTCTGCCTTGGGCTCGGGTCATGATCTCAGGGTCCTGGGATGGAGCCCTGCATCGGGCTCTCTGCTCAGCAGGGAGTCTGCTTCTCCCTCTCCCTCTGTGGTTGTGCTCTCTCTCTCGTTCTCTCTCTCTCAAATAAATAAAATAAAAAAAAACAATAAATGGAAATGTTAATTTGGCGAAAACCAGAAAGTTTTCATTCTAATTTTTTATTTACATGACCATTAAAAATAGACAGTGCAGGGTGTTCTTCTAAAGGAGGAGGCAAATGTGAATGAATAAAGCCAGCAAAGACTTAAGTTTCATTGCTTCTCCTAGGTAGAGGATTCTAATTCCCTTTTCCCACCCTGTATTGCTCCCTCCCTCCAGGCCAGGTCAGAACACAAAACACAAGCTACACAGAGAACTCCAGCAGACATGATGAGACCCAAAGCCCCAAAAAGTAAAAGTGCACCTTACGAGGACTCACATTCCTCAGCTAGAGACCTCTCAACCAGGCTGGCACTCTGGCCCCGAGATGCAGGTGGGAGCGGAGGACGCCAATGCGTGAGCTGCCTCACACACACAGATCACTGATCTCATTTTTTTTCCTAATAAGGATCTGTACACACCTCCCAGGTCTGTGATTGCCATGACAACAGCAGAAGTTGAGGGTGAGCAGGTTAGTGGAACAGCAGGCTTTCTAAATTCTCAAACAAGGCCTGAGGCTGCACTCACTCATGAAGTGGAAAAATTCGTGTTGGCAGTTCTCCTATATGGATTCCAAAAAAACTCAAGGATCATGGCTTCTTTCTGGAGAAGAATCAGAGATGGAGTCTACATGAAGCCCCTTCTTGGAAAGTTGATTTTGTCAGAGGTAGGAAACCCTAAAACAAATAAAAGCATGAATTCCCCACCCCCATAAAACTAGGGCACATAAACTGTGTCCATCATCCACAGAATAAAGACATATGGCAAACCAGGGCAAAAACAATCCCTCAGGGACATAAAAAAACAGGCGCGTTAAGAAAAATCTCTAGAACAGAGCCTTCCCACAGAGACTACTCAGAACAAATCAGACCTAAATTCTCAATGTGAAAGATAGACTCATACCTTGAAAAATCCCCAGAAATAGCTACCATCTACCAATCGTTATTCTCTAGGTTCTGTAACATGCGTGTATTATCTCATTTAATTCTTGTTACAACCTTACTAAGTGGACACTACTACTATCTTACAGAGAAACTAGGAATCAGAAAAGTTACATAAAGGACTTTGAACTGCACAGTGACAGAGATAGAATTCAAGGGAGGGTTACTCTGACCTGGAGCCTGAACTCTTAGTGATTCTTTCTCTGATACAGGAAAGGGTTCTTGCTTCCTGCAAGAATCATGAGTCGATGCCTTCCTCGCACGACTTCTGAGCCTCCAAAGATATCGCACAACCTCAGGAATATTTACTCTTCATTCTACACCAGTTCTTAAATTTGGGGTACATTGGGATAACACGGAGGGCCTGTTAAAACACAGATTTCTGGGCCCCACTCTGAGAATTTCTGACTCAGTAGGAATTAGGGCAGCTGCTCCAAGTACTATAGTTTGCAAACCACTGTCTGGTCACTCTAAACTAAGGTCCCCTACGCCTCCCTGCCTGAGTCATCTGGCCTGCCTAATTAATCTTCCACTTCCTAGTCCCCCAGCCCCTGCGGTCTTCCCTGACAAGCTATGGCGTTATCTTTGGCAGCGCGGTGTGTTTCGGAATTCCCTGAGCTCTTTTGAAAATAGTATCTCCCACTCCAAAAATAATCTGTTGCCTTAAGTAATGAAAAGTAGAAAAGGGGACCCCTGGAAGAACCAGTAGGGAATAGCAAAGCAGCCTGGTGCACTGGAGCCCGACTGGCTCTCTCAAAGGCAGGGGTAGTCTTCTTATAACCTCTCAGGCTTCCCTCTCGGAACTGATCACAAGAGGGCACTCATTAAAACCTCTTCAGAACATTCACATTGAGAAAGTGAGAGTTGCAAATGTGAATGACTGGCCCTTTAAAGCACCGCCCCCAGCACATCCCTCCCTCTGAGGAAGAAGCTGTAACTGGATGCCGCGCTCTCCCTCCTCAGCCCATTTTCTTTCTCTGCTCGGTCTCATGGGAAGCTGCTCAAGAAGAAGCCCTTCGTCCAGGTCTGCTCACACAGAGGCGAGGCTGGAGAAGGGGGCCAGTAATCAGGATTAACCGATTTGATGCCTGACTTGTTTATCCTGCCAGAAACATCACCTGGTGATGTCCCCATTGATCCTTTCAGAGGGTGACATCTTATCCTAGGTTTTTGTGGACTGTGAAGAGAAATGAACAGTTTAGTGACAAAGCAAAAGAATGCATCAGTGGAGGAAAAACAACCGCAAGGAAGACATGTGAATGAGGACTAATGCATAGCTGGGCCCTCTCTCTTCATGCCCCCCGGCTACAGCTCTTTTAGGAGTGAGAAGGTAGTGATTCATGGGGGGGGGGGGGGGTTTCAGACACAAGTGTAAGGAGACCCAGGCAACAGGAGGAAGCCTTCTGGAAGCAACTGCACCTTCATCGTGAGGGAGCAACAGAATCAATGAAAGGCAGGCTCTTCTTGGGACTGGAAACAACCAGGTTTCTTGAAGCATTTTCCTTTTCTTTGGGCAGAACTAATGAAGCCTCCTCATTCCATCCCCAGAAGGACAGCTGGGGTTGGGGGGTAGGGAGAGTGCCTGGACTGTGCAGATGTCACGATGATCCAGACAACCTTAGAGGGTGGGTCTCTGGGTCCAGAAATGAGAATTACTGAATTCTGGCCACCAGGTCATCAGCCAAGGCCACATCATAGATTGCACAAAACTATTCCAGAAAAAAAAAAAAAACAGTGAGAAAATTAGGCATTTATTAATATTATATGTCAAGCACTATATTCAACTTTCTTCTTTAGTAATCATGGCAACTCACTAAGATAGGTGTTATCATTATACCCAGTTTATAGATGGGGTAATTAGGAAAACATGAATTTAAGCAATTTGCTTATTCAGCTGACTCCAAATCATAACCTTAATCCTTATGCCATATTCCCTAATGACAGCGCAGAACATATTTTGAGTCCTAAAACCTGAAAGTGTCAAAAGGACAGAGCAGAAGGCAGAGGGGCATCCTTTGAACTCTATGTCACCGGTGAGGAGGTATGCTGAAAAGTATGGTTAGATCACCCATGGGCTACTTGCAAGATGGAAGCTCTGTCCAGCCCAGTCCATGAGGACTGTGACTCATGCGGCAGGAACCAGGCACAGTCCTGGACAGAAGGGATTAGACAAGAGGGGTTGGGACAATAGAGGAGGGGAGCAGTGGAGACTCCTTCCTTATCTTCTGTCAAGAAGATGGGTTCCTAACATTCTTTCAAATCTGAAGCAAAGAGACCTGGGCCAGATGCAGATGAAATAATCAGCGGGCAGTTGCTATTGCCCATTTGCCTAGGAATGTACACCCACCAGCATCATCAAGGAAAGGGAGAATGTATTCAGACTTAGTTCCTGGCTCTGTGAGAATAGGAAAGCCCTGAAACGAAGGCAGGTGAGCAGGGCATGGGTATAAGCTGCTTTCACAGGATAGCTCTTACCATTCCAGATGCCTCCCAGCCTGCAATACTTGGCAGCCCAACGCCCCTTCCTCCTCCATCATTTCTTCACTCCATCACTGGCACTGGGGCTGCAGATTTGTCAATGAACTATTTTATGTCCCTCTCCTTGCCATCTGGCAATATTACCCTCTAATGAATTGCTTTAACTTGTGCATTTGTTTGGTGTTTTTTTTTTGACAAATGTGACTTTTAGTTGAATCATGCAACATTCATAAATAGCAAATGCTGGCTGATTAGAATCAACGAAAGCCCTTAGTGTTGCCAGCAAAAATGGGCCCTTAGCTGCACATGTTATTCGGATAGCCCAATCATTTGAAAGGCACCTGATTATTTTTGGAAAGAATGTTTCACACGCACACTTATGTCATCTGTAATATATGTATTTGAATTTTGATGGGTTCTTGCAAGCTAGCCATGCTAGGAATATAAGTGCTACATACACTTGGATTTGGAACTAGACACACTTGGGTTTGAATCCTACCTCTGCCACTTACAGACTACGTGAACGTGGGTATGTTTCTTACCCTCTTTGTGTCTCCACTTTCTCATATGTGTAATAGACATAATAAATCCCTTGCAAGGTTGTCATGGGGGATAAATGAGATCACATATTTAATGTGCTCGGCACAATGTCCGGGTAGATTATGGCTCAATAATCAGGAACTATTATTATCATCATGATGTTCTATTAATAGAGGATTATGATAGACACCATTTACAGTCTCTGAAATCTTCCTTTATGAAAACTGCCACAGGGATGGGCCTACATAGCCATATTTTTATTATATGACATTGCTTTAGTGATTAGGCAAGAATAAGGAAACTAAGGAAATATGAGTTTAAGGAATTTTTCTATGCTCTCCCAGCCACTGGGTTCTTGATCCAATTCGGCAGATTCTATTTCCTGAAAGTATGGATTAGGAATCAGTCCCCATTGGTCCTCTAAACTAAGAAACTGTGAGATGGTCACATGTGTAAATATACATGTCAAGGCAGTAAAAGTCAGTATGCAGATTGATGTAGATATGCAGAAAGAAGCAGGTCTGACTTTGACCTGAAGTCAAAGAGAGTGGTGCCTCTCATAAAGTTTTCATAAAAAGTTTTCATAACTTTCCACTTCCACGAGAAACTCCATTGCATCTGTCTATGTATCTGTCTCTAGATCTATGTATCTCCCTTTTGCTTACCACTTTGAATGGGTTTCCATTGTCTTCAACCAAAAGATCTTTGCTAACAGTGTCATCTCTGTGCATGAGGCCACCAGACCTTCTCTGTGTGGCTCAGATAGCCTAAGCATGTGAAAGATGCCTGATTACTTTACAAAAGAACTTTACACACACACACACACACACACACACATACTCTCTCTCTCCCTCTCTCCTGTTTTCAATTCTTGAAGGACATTAAGTTGAAAATCAAAATAATCATGTATGTATGTAAGGAAAAGAAGAAAGACTAAAAAGAGAACCATTAACATTCCTGGTCTTAAAAAAAAGCAGGTCATCTGATTGCCTTCTAGAACCCAGCAAGAAGAGAGAGACGTTGGGTCTTTACCTGGTGTCGCACTGGATACTGTTGGCCACTGCTGATCAGGCCCTCCTGGACCAGCCCGTAGGATGCCAGCCTCCTCTAGGTGCACAGAGCTGAGTAAACACACAGACCCAAATAATGGTTAGACCACAGACGACTTTCCAGATCTCCTTCCACCTGAGAAAGTGCATGCATCTCTGAAGGCAGGGCTGCAGCTAACACACTCTACTCCTACTTGAACCGAAGCAATTACTGCTGAGCAGTCACCTCACACAAACTGCAAAAGCACTGCTGACTTACTGCTTGCCATACTATTCAGGCAATAAACATGTTTTATCTTTATGACAGTTTTGCTTGTCATTAATGCCACGTGGTGTTCAGTAAATCTAACAGGAAGCCCATCAGAGGGCTAACGCCATTTTAACATCTTAATGCTGAAGCAGGTGAGGTGAGCTTGTTCTCAGAAGCCCCAGGCCTCTCTTGCTGATTCTCTTGTTTCTGGGTCCTCTACAGCAAAGAGGAAAACACATGAAAATTATTTGCTGACCACTGTAGCGTTACTCCAATTTAGTTACCCAATTACTTCTTAACCTTATTTTCTGTTTTATTCTTTCTGTATCTTTTACTTACAGACAACCCACCCTCCATTTCCTGGAACTTGAGGAAACCTATCGCCACCACTCACAGATCCCAATTCAGAAGAGATTAATTCAGCATGAACTATTGCAGGGAGTGAGACACGAACTGGGACGCCCTTAGAGGCAAGCAGAGATAGAAGATAAACCGTTCAGGGATGGAGCAAACATCATGTTCATTTATGTATGTCTAATGCTCGCATATATAGGAGACCCTCCTCTATTTGTGGGATGGATGAAGGAAGGAAGGAACAAATGGGACTCTAAGAGTAAACATCATCCAAGAAAATCCTCATCAGGATTAGAGGATTCTTTTCAAAAAGACATTGGTTCATCTTGCAAATTAAGTTATAAAACTTAATTTTATACTACTATCTGAAGGGTTATATGAGGCAGCAGAGCAGACAATCTTGAACTATTGTGGGGGAAGCCCATCTATCAATTGAATACTCTTTCACTCTTGACTCTGAATAACATATCTAATCAAAATTCACTCATTAAGCTCTGCCCTACTGCGATTCTTCCCTTCATCTACATCCTAGAATCTTCTTTTTTTTCAAATATTAATATCCTTCATGTGTTTCTGGATTCTACCAGCAAATTCTACGGGTTCAATCAGATTCATTCTGGAGATGTAACTACCCTGGAACCAGCTCAACTCAAAGCAGAATTTTCAAAGAAATAGTTGCATGATGTCTGAGGCTGGAACGGCCAAGAAGCCAAGCACATGTGTAAAAAGAGAAGAGTATTCTGTACGTTTCCAACTCTAATATATGTTCAGTGTACTCTACTGTGAGGAATAAGTTACATTTAGCTTCAATTTTTATTTCATTCCTTATCCTACTTGTATCTCATGGTATCTTAGTTGAAACCTGAATAGGAGCACACTTGGCTTTTTTTTTTTTCCTTTGGAAATGGAATAAGGAAGTGATATGTTTTAGCATTTTGTTTCAAATGTAGTTTTAAAGGCACATCTCATGGCTTTGATACTTCTCAAGTAGAACACTAGTTCGACTAGGACAGAAAAAGCTGGTATTATAAACCATGCTTTTTCCTGATGTATGGTTTGCAACAATAGCTCAGATGTAGGCAAAAGCATAAGCTGGTCACTAACAAAGAGAAAGAACCCTCCTGACACCTAATATTCCAGCAACTGCACAAGTGTTTCTGGGCTAAAATTATGACCCAGGTTCCAATGTGACATCTCACTATGCCAACTACGGATCTTCAGGCCTTCACTGATTGCTTCTTGTTCAGAAATAGCACCCATTGTAATGATTTCTGCTCGACTTGTAATGTAATGCTTGAGAATATGTTAATTTATTTTACTTTAATGCATTTCTAAGTGGACTCAAAACTAATTTTTCATTAACTTAACACACATTTTGTAAGCTCTCTTTAGAAACTGATGTAGGTTTGGTAAAGATCTACTGAAGTGTTGCCCAGACATTTCGAGGGGCTTAAGTTTAGAGTTTATTTCTTCCTTAAAACTAAATCCTTTTGCTGGTAGTGATCATTAGTTTCTTGGTTTCCAAAGATACTCAAAAATAAAGAATCTTTTATTTGGCCCTATGGCACTAAATCAGCTCTGGGAATAATGGTAGTTAATCAATTACTGTCAAAGAGACAAAGTAGAGAAAGCAAAATTATATTTAATCTGAGTCTTAGAGTAATGCTATTACTCCAGGTTCATTTAAAATAAGATAGATTTGGTCTCCAGATATTCAATAAAGGCCTTTCACATGGCTCATCCTCTGAAGAGCCCATGCCATTGATAGCAACGAGAGAGTAACAAGATGGAAAAGATAAGGAGATTCTAATATGGATGAACATGAACAACATGTTGCCAATTATTGTGGTTAATGGATAAAAGAGTCGATGTGTGACAGAAAACCAAGGTAGACAACACGTACCTATATTCAGATCTAAAAGCATCGGTATTAATTATAATTTCTAAGGGAGGGACAGAAAGTATAGCTGGGGAAGGGATAAGGGAAGTTGTAATTATTTCCTTATAGAACTTTCGATGAGAGAAAGTACACAGCAGCCTGTCTCTGTAATTTTACAGGGAACTCTCATTTGCCAGCCCTTGAGAAGCATTTGGCACTATTTCCAATGTTCCAAGGAATAGACATGGAGTCAAAAGGAACTACATTCCCCTGGCGAAGTATCTGAAGCCTCTCAGTTTGACAGCAGTTTCTGGCCTCTAGACACAGCGTGTGTCTGAGCCATACAAAGTTAAAGTTCTTCTGACTGAAAAGAGGAAGGAACTACATACCTGTGCATTCCTGCTCGGAGGGAGGCAGAGTAACGCCAGTCAGGGTTGGGCTGTCGCGGCTGCAAAATCACAAAGGGAGGTTTTGTTAATAAGGCAAAGCGGTGATCTCCCCGTGACTGATTAGCTGTTTCTAGAATATTTCCGTGTATCTGAAAAAAGTTTTGAAGGAGCCATTTTATGTGCAACTCTAAGACGATATCCATATATATAGCACTTCAGGAGAAAATTAGCTCATCGGGGTCCTTCCACAGACTCAATATCATGGAAAAACCAGATTTAATGATGCTGTAAGGACCAGCTGTGGCTTCGCCGTGCTCAAAACAGGTCTATGTTCCTAAAGCAGCGCTAGGGGGAGGGCAGTCTATTTTGAGACAGGGAAAGCGTTCATTGTTTTTGCCTTCACATGCTTCACACTAAAGGAACGGCTCCCATTTGGCATTCTAGCTGTAACGGCGTACAAACTACACGAGTTCTGCTGGTCTGGCCGGACTGCAGAGGACCGCAATCTGCTGCTGCCTTTGCAGAGTGCAGCATCTTCGACCCAGGACGGATGTGCCCCGTCCGCACGCCAGCGACTGAGAATTGCCTCTTCTGCCGCTTGAAGGGGAATCCCCAGGAAGGAAAACAAACCACGACGGGAGTTTGACCTTGTTTTGCTACATAATCCTTTTCATAAAATCCTACTCGCTCCCTGCTTTTCTGAGGGTTTTGCCTCTTCCCTCAATTACTGTTCGCTCGGCTCTGATTGCTTAACAGGGAGTTGCTGAAACCCAAGAAGAGCCTGGCTCAGTCTGCACCACCTGCGTACTGGAAAGATCTGTTACCCTCTGTCCACAGACTGGCAATTCCAAGTGGAGGGGACAGAAAAGGAAAATATAGGCCCCTAAAGACTGCTGGAGGAGTTATGGGCTGCTTAGAAGGTACTCAGGAATTCCTGGGGACAAAATGAACCACCATCACTATCTTGTATTTATTAGCAAAAATTTTGTTATAAAAGAATCCTATGAGGGGCGCCTGGGTGGCTCAGTCAGTTAAGTGTCTGCCTTTGGTTCAGGTCATGATCCCAGGGTCCTGGGATCGAGTCCTGTATCAGGCTCCCTGCTCAGTGGGGAGTCTGCTTCTCCCTCTGCCCCTCCCCATTTGTGCATGTGTGTTCTCTTTCTCTCTCAAAAATAAATATATAAAATCTTTACAAAAAAACCCACCTGTGATAGATGTTCCTCTCAACGTGTTTTCATGGGCATAGATTAAAGTGGTCCTGCCACTAAATACTGAAGTCTATTTCAGTGGAAAGATGAAGAGATGGAGGTTGTATTCTATAAATTCCTCTGGATTATAATGATCATATTTGGTAGACACAAAGCCATAGTAATACCAGTAAACTACTTCAAAATGTCAGTAATTCTTGTTCTTAACCTTTTTATTGTTTATTCAAAGGATGCAGAGTATTTCCTAACCACACTTTTTCACAACACCTAGGAAAGAAGTGATCAGCATCTCAACTTCCAGACAGACTTCGGGGTGGTTGGATGGTATTCAGAGAGTTAGCCGAAGTCAAGGCCCAGAAAAAGCTACAACTCGAGGATACTTGACCTCAAATGTCCCCATACACTAACTGCCCTTTCTGGTCCCTTCCACTCTGCTGGCAAGATATGAACATGCAAGCTGCTTCATCCTTGGTGGTTAAGTTCATAGCATGCTATGGATGCTCCGTATAAAGTAGCATAAAATTCTACAGATGAAATGAAAGGGTTCTCATTTTCTACCAGTGGTGTTGCAGGGAACAAAAGAGAAATTATTTGCAAATCATTCTGTAAAGCTGGAAATATGGCTGAACTATTTCCTATTAATCCAATCATCACCATCTCTCCCCTTACCATCAGCAGCACTCGTGTCAACTGTAGGAACCTTCCTTTAATAAAGACTTGGACATCTGTTAGGCAAATGTTGCCAATTTTTCTGTGATTGGGTAACATTCGTGATGAAGACTGCTGCGACTTCATCTTTGGAATGAAAGCACCAACCTCATTTTGCGGAAAGGCACAGTTCTAGCAGGACTGACCAAGGAACTCAGTTCCCTACACAACCTCACTTCCTCAAATGACAATTTGTCATGCTGCTATTTTCTGTAACAGTCCATCAACAACAAGATGCTTCTCAGATTCATTTATCAGAATTGTAATTAGGACATGTCTTAGGGTAGTAAGATTGGGCAGGGAAAAGAAAGGAAGAATATACAGTATTTTAAGTCTCCACACAGTATTAGGCAATAGGATAAGCACTTTAAACATATTGGTGCATTTATCCTAACACTTCTTTTAGACCATAAATTCTATAAAAGGCATATCTGTTTTGTCCATAAAACATATGAATATCCTCAGATATTCATAATACATAGCTATGTCCTCAGAGCTTCGCAGGGTTCAGGTATTTGGTACGTTTTAAAAATGTTTCTTTTTTTTTTTTTTTAAGATTTTATTTATTTATTTGACAGAGAGACAGTGAGAGAGGGAACACAAGCAGGGGGAGTGGGAGAGGGAGAGGCAGGCTCCCCGCCGAGCAGGGAGCCCGATGCGGGGCCCGATCCCAGGACCCTGGGATCATGACCCAAGCCAAAGGCAGATGCTCAACAACTGAGCCACCCAGGTGCCCCAAAAATGTTTCTGAACAAATGAACTATCATGCAAGGGTAATATTAATGTACTTAAATTTATAGAAATAAGAAATCTGAGCTTTGGAAAGATTAAATCATTTGCCTGATTGGTGGGTTTGGCTGATAGTTACATTTAGGTCTCCCTAACACAAAAGTTTGTGCATTTTTTAAAAAAAGATTTATTTATTTGAGACAGAGAACGTGAGCCAGGCTGGGCGCGGGGGGCGGCGCATGACAGGGGCAAAGGGAGAAGGAGAAATTTTCGCAGACTCTGCACTGAGCACAGAGCCTGATGTAGGGTTTGATCCCAGGACCCTGAGATCATGACCTGAGCCGAAACCAACAGTCAGCCGCTTAACCTGAATGAGCCACCCAGGTGCCCCACAAAAGTTTGTGTTTTAAACTAATTTACATGGAATGACATATATTATTGACCCTTGAACAACATAGGTTTGAACAGCATTGGTCCACTTATGTGTGGATTTTTTTCAATAAATACCATATATAGTACTGTAAATGTATTTTCTCTTCCTTATGATTTTCTTAATAACATTTTCTTTCCTCTAGCTTACTTAATTGTAAGAATACAGTATATAATACATACAATATATAAAATATGTGTTAACCAACTGTTTATGTTCTCGGTAAGCCTTCTGGGCAACAATAGGCTATTAGTAGTTAAGTTTTTGAGGAATCAAAATTTATACTTGGATCTTCAACTGTGCATTGGTCTGGCACCCCTAACCCTTGTATTGCTTAAGGGCCAACTGTACTTTTCTTTTTTCTCTTTGTTACATCTGAGTTTCCCAGATACAAATTTATTTTTAAATGATACAAAATATAAGGTAATAAATATATGTGGGTTTCACCCAAACTTGATTAAAATCAGAAAAACTCAAGTTTAAAGGTTGACTACTGATATGCCAGATACATTGAAGACATATACTAAGGATCTGAATTAGTTTTCTAACACTTGGATGATACATTCCAGAACTATGCTTAATTCCTATTGGTGGAAAGCCCCATTATGTTCTGTTTTTTCAAAGCTTAGTCCTTCAGGAGACTAATAGCCACAAAGCTCCAGATGTGGAAAAACTGAATTAGGTAGTCCATATGGGTGATGTAGCATTAATGAAGAACAAGAAGCCGTTTAAGTTTCTATCAAAATTATAACAAAGATTTAACTTATCCTGTAACAATATTATTTATTATTTACACCATAGAATATCTGAGCTACAGAAGGGTGAATCACTCTTTCAAGACAAATTTAAAATAAAATAGGTTTAAAATACCTTATCACTTCAAAAGAAAATCATAGGACCACTCAGGAAATGACACTCCTTGTCATGGAAATCCATGTTGATGCTATCAGTAAATGGCCCTCTGAGACATGTAACTACATGCCGCATCTCCTTTTGCTTCCTATTAGGACTCTATTAAGGATGTATCCACTGCAGATTTTTCACACTGATATTTTGAGATCATTGATATAAACTATGAGGGGCCGAATCCTAAAATGCCCCCCAAGATCCTCACACCTTGGTGTATGTGCCTTGCATAATCTCCAAGAATAAATACGATGGCTCTTACTTTGATTAGGTTATGTTATATGACACACTTGGCTTTAAGACAGGGAAATCATTTGGGCCGACTGACCTAATCACATGAGCCCTTTAAATCTGGGTCTAGAGATCAGAGACAGAAATTGGAGAGATTTGAAGCATGGGAGGGATTCCACATGAGAGAAGATTCTCCACTGTTAGCTCGAAAGATGGAGAGGATCATGAGGCAAGGACCTGAGCACAACCCCTAGCAGCTGAGAGTGACCTCCAGCCAGCAGTATGTAAGTAGGTAGTCCACAAAGAAGTAAAATCTGCCAACAGCCTGAATGAACTTGAAAGCATGTTCTTCCCCAAAGCCTCCAGAAGAGAACTCAGCCAGGGTGCCATATTGATTTCAGCCCTGTGAAAACCTAAGCAGAGAACCTGCTCACATCCTGCAGGACTCTGAGAGAATAAATGAGAGTTCTTTTTAACCACTAATTTGTGGTAATTTCTTACAAAGCAATAGAAAATGAATATATAAACTGTTGGTCAATAAGGCAAGAAGGAGTATAACATTTAAAATAATCACTGTTATATTACCTATTAGTCTTCTAGTAAAGCAACTGAAAAGATGAGAAATATGAGAATTCAAAATGAACTACTTTCCTCTGAAGTCACTTGCTAATCCATGAAGCAGGGAAGTAAAATAAACATAATATTGAAACATACTAATGGGTTCCAGCACAACAGAAAATGCTAGGTTTGCTTAATTCTGGACGCAGAGCCTGCTAGCACAGCAGTTACTCCCTCACTCACAGTTTCACTTCCCTGGAGCCCAGAATTCTGACCCTGCAAGGCCAGAAAGGAACTGATGTTGCTTATGTGCCAAGGAACTAACATTTTTCTTCACCTTTGCAATGTCAGATATTTCTTTACATTTGTCAAGTTCATATTCCTGAAAGAAAAAAATTGTAATTTTTAGGTGAGCAGATTTGAAATACTGCTAAGGAATCCTCTTGCCCTTTGATTTTTGAAATCATGATTATAGATTATAATGCTCAAAATATGATCATATGGATAAACTAAATTTATAGTCATACTTATTATGCACAGGAAATTTGAGCCAGGTGAATTCCTAACAAAAGTCACATTCAAAGGCACCTGGAAATCTCCATTAAATTCATCGAAACCTCTGGGCTCTGTGATGGCAAGTTTTCCTCAAATATTTGTGAATTGACATCTTCCTAACCTCATTGAGAGCAAAAATTGGTGGCAAACCAAGGCAAGTATCCAGAACTGACTCTACTCTTCTGTCAAGCAGACAGCATGCCAATAGGCAATTTATAATATGCCAGGCTGTGTCCCTGCAGTGTTTGGAGGTAGACCAGATGCCCATGTCAGAGGAAAGGGGAAGCCAATGACATTCAAGCTACAATAAATAGATTTCTTCCTCAGTCAGAATATGTGCAAGATAAAGAGACTGAGAAGAGCTCAGCCATAATTCCATCTGGCTCAGCAGATCTGCAGAAAAAGCAAGGAAGGAGGTAATTTGAAGAAATTATTATATTACCAGACCAAAGAAAAGAAACCTTTTCTCAGAAGAACAGTCCTATAACCAATATAGAAATGGCAAAACAAAGGAGCCCACCACTCAAAAGTGACCATGAGAGGGTGAAACACTGGAATGGAAGTTCACAGATAGAATTTCTTTGCCTATTCTGACCATCACACACTTTTTATGAATTGACCACCGTGTCCCTTTGCACTAAGTGTAAATTCTGATACAGGACAGAGTCACCAGATAGAAAAGTTAGTCCTAGGGGAAAAAATTAGGCTCCACTAAAAGAAGGGTTAGCTCTTTCGGATCATCGCATCTGCAATTGGGGTGAATGTATATACACAGTGGCAGAAATACTGAAGATCTGATGGCTACAAATTGCTTGAAAAGAAATGACAGCAAACTTATTTCTGCTAGTCTTTTGTGATTTCCACATCTTATGCCACCTGGTCCCACGGAAGCACAGTTGGACAAATCTGCCCAGAGCACTCAGAGTGACTCATGAGGAGTCACAGGACCACGCACAGAATCTACCTTAAGATTTGGTTTCCTTTTCTTGGAGGCTCTGAAAGGGGTGCCAACCACATTCAATATCAGGTTTTCAGAAATCTCAAAAGAGAAATTCTGCCCCATTGCCAAAAAGTTACTTCAGAAACCTCACTGCACAAATGGCTCATGAAATAGGCTCACCGGGGGTGAAATCTATCAAAAGATGAGAGTCTGATGTTAAATGCTGTTTAATAAGCAACAAAAGAGAAATCAGAAAAAGAACCGAGATGAAAGATCATCACAGGCTATGCCAAAGTGAAACAGATAAACAAATAAAAAGATATCAGCTTGATAGTAACAATTTTACTCATCGATCCTCCCGCCTGTGACCTACTTTTATGCAAGGAATTACTCTTTCTCCAAAAGCAGTCAATTTACACTAGAACCCGTAGTAGCCAAATGCCAGATTATCACATAACAAAAGGAGTATAAACATTGGGATTTCTGTCTACTCATACTATTTCAAACAGCTTAATCTTTGGAATCAGAGAGACAGGACTTAAAATAGACTAACAGAATGACTGTGTGTGTTACTTAACCTCTCTGAGCTTATTTCCTCATATGTTAGATGTTCATAAATGTTTCTTTCATGTATGATTTACAGGGAATGAAATCACACATATATCACAAAGCAGAACATTTTTATATAACATAGTGGTCACTGAGTGCAGATTCCCTTACTCATCCTTTATAATCTTCATCTCATTAACATAGGCACATGGCATGAAGTGCACCCTAGGACTCTTCTGCCATCTGCAGTAACTAGGCAGGGAAAAGAGAAAGCCTAACGTGGAAGTTTAACAGGTTGATCTAGCAGTCATGACTTTCAGAGCTGAGTGATTTTTGTTTCCATTTTGCCACGCTGACCTGACTCACTCTCTCCTCTTAACTGTAATAATTTCAGGAGCTAGAGACCTTAGGGCTCTTCACTGGATTTTTGAACGTGGCTGGCAGAAATCTGCCTTTATTAAAATCATGCATTCATCCTCCTGGTAAAATCCCACAAGAGCAAGGACTTATCTGACATAATTTTCTCCACACAGGTCAGTGTAAGACAGAAATAGTTCATGTACCAAACTGCCCCACGCTTTGAGCCAGGAGAAGGAGGGGAAGAGTGTCTTGCAGCTGAGCTTCCTCCTCACAGCTGGTGGCAAAGCTTGCCCGGCCTGCTCTCCCAGCATCTTCACCACCTGCAGCCCACCCCAGGCCCAGAGGGGCTTCACAAGAATTTGTTAAGCAAATGTCTACAGCATCCTTATTAAGCCTTTTTACAGGCTTCCAAAAGCTATGACCTAAAGAATTCTGGAAACTCCTTGATTTTGTCTCCCTGTTTTTCTTAATCTGCAATCTGCCTCCGGTGGTTGCTCAATATTGACTAAAAGCAGGCTTCTCTAATACACCTACATACAATGTACATGGGAAATACTCTCTATCCATCTGGGCTTTTTTCTGTATTTTATGCATTACTTTCCTCAAGATTAGCATGAATTTAGAATGTGAAACTATGGACATTAAAAAAAAAAAAAAAGAAAGCAGTATGTCAATGAAAATACATCACAAAAATATAGAAGGGACAAATATTATTAATTCCTTTTGTAGTACCTCTGAAAGTCCTAGCTACAAAGTAGTTGTTTGGGAAGATAACAATTCATCACTATTGATGGGACAAAATTTTGGCTTCTGAAATACAACTTGAAAGTATCACAAAGCAGACCTCTATTTTCAAGCATGCATATGGAGACACACTACACAAAAACATCCACACATTCATGCACTGTCCAATAATTTATGTACATTCTTCATAATAATGAGCGAATTGGCCTCTGCCTACTTAAAACTTAAGGGGCGCCTGGGTGGCTCAGTCAGTTAAGTGTCCAACTCTTGGTTTTGGTTGAGGTCATGATCTCAGGGTTGTGAGATCGAGCCCCAAGTCAGGCTCAGCACTCAGCATGGAGTCTACTTGGGACTCTCTTTCCCTCTGCTCCTCCCCTACCCCCCACCTCCACGCTCTCTCTTTCTCTCTCTCTCAAATAAATAAATAAATCTTAAAAACAAAACAAAACAAAACTTAAAACCCATGTATTTACTAACACTTGTCTTTCATGTACAGCAAGCCATCCACTTTCCAAGGCTTTTCTAGCTATTGCAAACTAAATCTTAGATACCGAAAATGAACATGTACTTCGGAATATGTTGGAGTGTTGTTTGAAGTATTGTCATTTAATTTAAAGATATAAAGGGCTTGAGAGGCTACTTCACATCTCATTAAAACCTTCGAAATTGTCAACAGGAAATCAGGAAATTACAGATTGCATTTAACCTACTGCAGGGAAATCATCTTACGATGAACTTCCCCTATGCCAAGAAAGGTGACTAATGGGAGAGTTCTTTTCTCCTCTTTCTCCCCAATCCCAGCTTGTCCTGTTATTCACCACATCCCCACATCATTGATCCACTTGTTCTAATATCTCCTTAGTCCAACCAGACAAATTCATTCTTGGTCTCTTTGTCTTACCATCCTTCATCTCCTCAGAAAACCCCTACAGTAGAATTACCACAAAGCAAACTTTGGCTTCAAGGTGAGATCCACAGTCTATGGCTTTATCACCTCTGACATGAATTGCCAGAAGATCCTATCACATCAGTTCAGTGCAATTACTGGAAATAGTAACTGGATATATAAACAAGGAAAGCATGCAGAGTTGACCACCACAACCCCTAGAGGTCTCAGAGCTTTTTAAAAAACAACACTCCTATAGCATTTCCAAAGAGAACTTTCCCTATAGATGATACAGCAGAGGACATTTCTCCTTGAATCTCAAAACATTACCCAGTATGGCATCATCTTATTCTCAAGCCTGTTCCAGCCCTCTGCAGAGCTATGTTTTAACATCAAATATTTAAGACCAATCCTTACTTCTTAACAGTGTTATGGTCAAGCCTTCATATATCTGAAAAGAAAACAAAGTAAAACAATTCTCTGATGTTACTTTCCTAGAGTGGAAACAAAGTAGGTTATAATCAAGTCACAGGTACTATATACATTCAGTTTACCAGATAACCCCTGTCACTGTTAGTAACTCAATAAAGCCAATGACACTGGCGCGGGGGAGGGGATGTGTGCAAATGCATGACCCCTTGACTGCTCTCTCACCTCGTTCTGAGAAACAGCATCATTTTTTAGAATGATCAGGTTCCCGGCACTCTGCCCACTTTGGCCTGTGGGGTGCCTGCTCTCACTCGCAGCTGCTTGGGCTCCCCCGGGCCCCAGTCCTGTCTGTGCCCCTGTGTTATAAAACATGAAAGTGTCACTCCCTGAGCCTGCTGTCAGACAGGCCTTGTAGCAGTAGGTCTTGGTGAGGGAGCCATTCCCGCGCACTTCAATGAAGTGCGGCTGCACCTTGAGGCCATGCGGTATCCTGGCCTCGATATTGTTGTTGGCCTGTTTGTTTAGTTCAGCGGGGCACCGCTCCCTCACTCCACAGAAGCCCCCGCAGCACGCGGTCCCATACGCGGTGTAGCGGTAGCACTTGATGATGCTCAAAACAATGATTGTCAAAAGGAATATAAAAGACACTGTGCTTAATGCTATGATTAGATAGAGTGTAATTTCAGAGTATGTCCGAGGACTCTTAACATGTCTCTGAGTATCAGGGAGGATTCTGGAGACTCTCTCCACCACAGCCACTGTAATGGCCACGGAGGACGACAGTGACGGCTCGCCATTGTCGCAGACCACCACCGTCAGGTTGAAAGTCGTCCCACTCTCATCTCCCATCTTCCTGGTAGTCCTAATTTCTCCTGTGTGTAGCTCTACTTTAAAGAGGTCCAGCTCAGAAGTCTGGGCCAGATGGTAAAAGAGCCAAGCATTCTGGCCAGAGTCTGAGTCCATGGCTATGACTTTGGTGACCAGATAACCAGCAGGGGCAGTTCGAGGCACCATCTCGATGGCTGCTGACGCATTAGTTGAGGTAGGGTACAGGATGTGAGGGGCGTGGTCATTCATGTCCACCACGTACACATTGGCGGTCACAGTGCTGCTCAGGGGTGGACTCCCCTTGTCCTGGGCCTCCACAGTCACAAAGAACTCCCGAAACTTCTCATAGTCAAAGGAGTTGACAGCATAAAGGCTGCCACTGGCACTGTTAACGGAGACATAGGAGGTGACCGGTAGCCCTTGAACCTCCCTCTCCAGGAGGGAGTAGGTCACCTCCGCATTCTCCTTTTCATCCGGGTCTGTGGCTTGCACAGTGCAGAGCAACACCCCTGGCAAATTGTTCTCCTCGATGTAGATGGAGTAGGAGTCCTGTCGGAAGCTGGGTGGGTTGTCATTGATGTCAGAGATCTCAACCTGCAGCGTCCGCTGGGATGTGAGCTGTGGTACTCCGCCATCCGCGGCTGTCACCGTGATGTTGTAGGCAGCCACCCGCTCCCTGTCCAGAGGACTGCTCACCACCAGCGTGTAGGAGCTTCCAAAGCCATTCAGTCGGAAAGGCAGTGAGGCCTCCAGGCCCAGGCTCACCTTCCGGTTGAGGCCCGAGTCCTGGTCGTTGACACTGAGGAGGGCCACAACGGTGTTGGATGCAGCGTCCTCAGGCACTGGGCTGTACAGGTCCGTGAGCACCACCTCTGGTGCATTATCATTCACATCCACAATGTCCACCAACACCTTGCAGTGACCCACCATGGGCACGGGACCCTGGTCGGTCGCCTGCACATAGATCTGGTAGGAAGAGGCCTCCTCATAATCCAGGGCTCCACTTACCCGCACTTCCCCAGTGCTGGCATCGATGCTGAAGAGCTGCCTCTCCCGGTCCGACGTGTAGCTGCTCAAGGAGTACCTGAGCTCGCCGTTGGAGCCCTCATCCGGGTCCGAGGCATTCAGCTTCACCACCAGCGTGCCTGGGGGGGCGTCCTCCCGGAGCTGGACGCGGTAAGTGGACTGGTCGAAGGTGGGAGAATTGTCGTTAGTGTCCAGGACACGCACAGAGATCTGTGCCGTGCCCGAGCGGGCTGGACTGCCCCCGTCCACAGCTGTGAGAACCAGGTGGTGCAAGACTGCCTGCTCGCGGTCTAGGCCCTTCCGCAGCACCAGCTCCAGCACCTTACTGTTCTCCTGCAGGGGTTTAAGGTCCAGCTCGAAGTGCTCGCTGGGGCTGAGCTCGTAGGTCTGCACCGAGTTGGCGCCCACGTCGGGGTCCTGCGCGCTCTCTATGTGAAAGCGCGCTCCGGGGGCCACCGATTCGCTTACCTGCAGCTGGTAGTCGGGCCGCGGGAAGCGCGGCGAGTTGTCGTTGATGTCCAGGACCTCCACCTCCACGGCGCTCACCGCCACGGGGCTGTGCGCCAGCACTTCCAAGCTGAGCAGGCAGCGAGGCCGCTGCTCGCACAGCGCCTCCCGGTCAATGCGCTCGTTGACGAAGAGCGCGCCACTCGTCAGGTCCAGCTCCAGGTAGCGCGGACTGGGCGCACCCAGATGGTTGATGCGCAGGCAGCCGGGCCCCAGGCGCCGCAGCTCCAGCCCCAGCGCGCTAGCCACGTTGCCCACAGGCGCGCCGGGTGCCTGCTCCTCCGGCACCGAGTATCGCAGCTGGGAGGCCGCTGGGCCCAGCAGCAGCAGCAGGAGGGGCAGCGGCGGCAGCAGCCAGGACATGGGCGCCCGGAGTCGCGGATGCTCTGTCGCCCCAGGTCTGGGGCCCGCCAGCTCCATAGCCACCGGCCGCGGCGGAGGTAGGAGCCGGGCAGGGCCGGAGGCAGCAGTTTTCCCAGCCGTGCTCCACGCCCGGGCCCCGCCTCCGCCTCCGCTAGTGCCACCGTGCGCCCGCTCCCCCACGGCTCACGCGCTAGCAAACGCCGGGGGCCGCTCCGCTCGTCGGCCCCCTGGAGGGCTCCTGGCCCCGCCGCCCCCGCTGACTCCCCATATCCCAGCTCCTCCGCTCGCCGCACAGTCGCTCCGCCTGGCTCCGCTGCCTGCCCGTCGCCGCCGCCGCCGCCGCCGCTCCAGGGGGAGGGAAAAGGAAGCAGAAGGGGAGGGGGAGGAGTGCTCAGCAAGTCCGGCTCCGGTTCCGCACCGAGGTGGCAGACGGCGACCCGGAGTGATCGGTCGCTCCAGCCACTCCAACTCCGGCTCCTTCACCCTGGACCCGCGGGATCCCGGCGGACCGCGGGAACGCGGCCACTCCCTTTCTCCCTGCCCCCATCTCCCTGTTCAGCCAGTCTCCACCGTCCCTCGGCCGCTGAACGGGTTTCGTAAGGAGATTATTCTAGGACAAGCAGTTATGTCTCTAGGACTTGGGCTATCACCTTCCCAGGAAAAGATTTCCAAGCGCAATTCAGGAAAATAAACTCGGGGCCTTAGCTAAGTATGGGCACCTGGGCGGCGGCTACACATTCAAAAGAAACAAACGCAAGGAAGGCGCTCTGGGGTTGCTGATGATGGGAATTGTTCACCTGACCCCAACCTTTTCCCTACAATACTCCTAAATAGTGCAGAAAGTGTTCAACTCCTGGGGCAAAGGGAGGGGGATGGCAAGTGCGGTTCTCTTCTGCGGAGCAAGCCTAAAACTAACATCCTGGGATCCCAGTACTCAGTTCTGCTCGTAGCCAGGGGCTTGCTTTCAGTGTGTACCTTGGCAAATAACCAATATTTCAAGTTTTAAATTTTTCTTTCAAAAATGGCTCCATGAAACTGCAGGCTAAGGTCTTATTTGACCCCTTTATATCAGAGTGGGGACATCTGGTAAAATTTTAAAAAAATTCTTTCCTCGAGCTTTTCCTTCTTTTACTTCAAATCTTTTAAATTTATCATCCAAGACATTTTCTTTGTTCTTTCAAGAGTGTTTTTAAAATTTTTCTTTAACAGATGACAATGTCTTCAAGAGCCTGCAAAACCATTACATCAAGAGGGTTACTCTTGATCTCCCAAGCCAGGCTGGAATTTGGACTCCACTGAATGCTTTGCAGTGAAAAATCTGCTGTTATTAAGCAAACTGTGGGAGGCTGGGATTTCTCTTACAACAGCCAGCAAGTTTCAATGGCTACGGCTCCCCTTCCATAAATATGAGGCTCCTTTACACCTCTGGCCCTCCTTTCTTCTAAGACTCAACCTTGTATTGCTACAGAGACAACAAAAAGACAACCAGTTTTCTCTTCAGTGAACAAGAAAGCAAAAGGATCCGAGGAAGTGTCTCTGTGCTGTGTCACGGCCGCTGCTCTGCTCCAGACACCCACTCTTCCCAGGCCTTCTCCTCTCTTCCACAGGAATTTAAAATCCATTGCCCCACATGCAAAAAGCACTCACCGAAAAGTCCTTTCCCTTTCTCATCTCCCAGCATCCTCTCACTGCTAAGATCTCCCTCTGTGGGTCATTTTCTAGCTCCGGGCTGGAATAAAGCCAGAATGAGAGCTGACATTTGGCATTCTTCCCTCCTTGAGGGGACAGGTGAAGGGGCCAAAGCAATGATCCTGACACCCAGATTTCAAAGGCCTCAACTAGCACATCCCTTCCTTCCCACCAAGTTCACTTGCTGACAACACTCCACAACCTAACCACTTTTATTCCAGAGATGCTCCCAGATTCCTCCTATCACTGCTGCTTCTTATTTGTCCTCTTTGTTCCTTCAAGGGTGCAGAGTGGGAAGCAATTTCCATCACATTCTATTCCTGTCTCCTTTCTTAGGTCTCTGGCTTCTCCCTCTCTGTCTGCTTCCTCCCCAAATGTCCCTACAATAACTCTGTCTCTGTTTGCTATGGTAATTTGATCTCAGAAAGCCTTAAACTCTCAAGTGCATGAATCGTGGGCCTGGCCTGTGTCTTCACCCATTACTTATTTCTGAAAATAAATGGCTTATAAGTGGAATCAAGTTAGAAGTTGTCAGGAAGAGTGACCTTTTCTTCTCTCATCTCCTCCCAGGCCCTGACGGTCACTGCCACCTCTGCGCACAGGTCAGAAACCTGGCCACTGGGTACTGACCATGCGTGGATCTGTGTCCCTGAAAAGATCACAGGCACTTAGAAAGAGATTAAAGTGACAGAGGCTTGGTGAAGTTTTTAATGGAAGCCCCCAAGTGTCACATCTCTAGAGAAAAAACAAGGCTTGTCTTTTAGCAATTTTGCCATCTTTCAGCAAGGACACCTGCCAGGTTGTCCATTTTGATGTGTCAGGATCGTAAGTTTCAGCTAGTATTTACTCCCTCGGTGACTGAGAAGGCAAACAGGAAGCGGACACAAATCCGCCATCTTTTCGAAGACATCCTACTACAGAGATTGTCCTATATCTAGCACTACAATGACTTTGTTCCTCACACTATCGTACTTAGCCCCTTGCCAGCCTTGCTAGTTGGTGGAATGAGGTTGCTTAGATTGCTGGCAAGTGCCCTGTCGACAATATGAATGTTAATGCCTTGACCACTTCTTCCCTTGTTATGTACTCCTTCCCTTGGACCTTCAGGAACCCCTATTAAAAAGCAGAATAGCACAGTGTTTAGGAACACAGACTTTGGAGTCAGTCATACACTTGCCAGTGACTCACCGTGTGGCCTTGGACATGCACTGAAACCTAAGCTTCAGTTTACTCATTTTAATCAGTGAAGACAGACGATATTAAGTAAAACTCATAGGGTAGTTATGATTATATGAGATGATGTATTTAAAGCAATTTGCATAGTGATTGACAAGTATGTTTTAACTATTATTATGATTAAAATGCAACCATTTATCACCAAATAATACCTTAGTTGATAGTCTCTACATAGCATGGAGGAAGTCAATGATGATAGGAAGCGGAGTGTGCACCAAAGTTAAGCTTTCCCAATTGCTTCTAGAGCTTATCCTATATTTTGAAGACAAAAACCATTCCCTTTCTATATCACTAAGGAAAAGGGACTTCTGTCATGAGGATTCCTTCAAGGGATTTGCTTCCTCACAAGAGATTCACCTTTTTTAAAAAAAAGATTTGAGAGCGTGTGCACAAGTGGGGATGAGAGGCAGAGGGAGGGGGAACAAGGAGACTTCCCCCTGAGTGCAGAGCCCCATGCGGTGCCTCAATCCCAGGACCTGAGATCATGACCTGAGCTGAAGTCAGATGCTTAACCAACTGAGCCACCCAGGTGCCCCCAGAGATTCACCTTTTTAGGATATATGAAAATACTTTAGCAACAGAGCACAGCAGAGTTCCCAAACATGCTGTAATCTCCAGCACATAATACAGTGCTTGGCACTGGATCCCACTAATAAAGTTGTTGGACTCTAAAAAAGGTTCTGCCCAAAAGTATTATGTGATCATTCTTTCTACTTTATATTGTAATTATAAAGTACAAGTATTTGCTGCTTATAACTAACAAGAAAAGTGACAGGTTAAGAGAAGTGCCATGATAGGCAAGGTTTTGTGCCATGGTAGGCACAGTTTTGCTTATCCCCATGGTAGACAATAATTTTGAAATAGTATTCCTCAATTGTATCCCTTAATTGTATTTGTCAAATGCATCTATCATGAGGTCATTGGGCACAAGAGCAAAACCAATCACAACCACAACCGAATTAAGCCTATAAGAAAAATACTGGCACTCAGTGAACTCTCCTAATTCACATAAATTTGTCCTTTATTATTGCATCATTACAAATAATTTTACTTTGAAATGATCAGAACCAGGGGCGCCTGGGTGGCTCAGTCGTTAAGCGTCTGCCTTCGGCTCAGGTCATGGTCCCAGGGTCCTGGGATCGAGCCCCGCATCGTGCTCCCTGCTCAGAGGGAAGCCTGCTTCTCCCTCTCCCACTCCCCCTGCTTGTGTTCCCTCTCTCGCTGTGTCTCTCTCTGTCAAATAAATAAATAAAATCTTAAAAAAAAAAAAAAGAAATGATCAGAACCAAACTATGTGGAGTCTTCTGGCCGTAGGGCAAGGGGACATACTCCATTAGTTTGATCAGGCTTTGGGCTGACCATGATGAGAATATCTGCCAAATCAGGAAGGATCTAATTTTCATTTGTAAGATGTATATTTATGTTGTTCCACAAACTGAGTGCATGATATATAATTTAAAAACAGACACATGAATATCCCAATGTTTAGTGCAGTCCAAAGTTATTAAAAATTTTCACTTTGTTATAAAGGAATAGGACTTCTAATCTTTATGCATCTCCAGAAGTAAAATACTTTCCTATATGGTTACAGCATTCTCTACAGGTATAGCATCCAGTGGATGGGGAGATAAAAAAGATTTTTCATATAACATGACAGCTAAATTTTTTTTACTTTCCCTTCCCTCCAGAAGGCATTAGCTTTCAGGGAGAGATCTCTACATCTTTAGTTCTGAGAATCTAATATACTGTTGATTCTTGACTGAGGCATCTAAAAATTGCTTAGAATAAACAAAGGGACTCAAAATATCTTTGGGTGAGTAACAATAAAAGGGGAGAATAGGTTAAAGGATTAGGACAGACAGTGTAACATTAACAGATAAAATAAAACTGTTCAATTATTTTGTGGCCATGCTTATCTATCAGTATTCTCAATGGAGATAGCCTAACAAAAATCATAGAATGTTAAAGGTTGAGAGATATTCAGAGAGTGTATCACCCAAATTCTTTATTTTTCATTGAAGGAAATGTTTAAACAAAATTTGAACCTCAAGATCAGTGCCAGAAGTTAGTCAAGTGTCTTTAACAAGATAAATGATCTTCCGGGGTAATGGAAGAACTTACAGATGTGACCAGGGAACCAAATTTCCTATTTTTTTTTTTTTTTTTAAAGTGCCATTGAGGGCGCCTGGGTGGCTCAGTTGGTTAAGCGACTGCCTTCGGCTCAGGTCATGATCCTGGAGTCCCTGGATCGAGTCCCGCATCGGGCTCCCTGCTCGGCAGGGAGTCTGCTTCTCCCTCTGACCCTCCTCCCTCTCATGCTCTCTGTCTCTCATTCTCTCTCTCTCAAATAAATAAATAAAATCTTTAAAAAAAAAAAATAAAGTGCCATTGAGCTTGATATAAATTCCTTTAAAACTCTAATATTAAAAAAGTGATTGTTTATGAGCACTTAGAAATGAAGGCATTCATGCTAGGGACTACTTCGGCTTAACAAACCTTGAAACATCAAACCAACTGCATAGACTTAAAAAAAATATTTCACATTGGCATTTTAGATTTTCAGTTGCTAGAATCCTTCATAAGGGAAATGCTACAGGCATAATCTCTCCGAAGTTCATGGAGACGGTTAAACAAAATCTCCCAATATAACCTTGCAGACAAAATGAAGAAAGAAAGGCTGCAAAAGAGTATAATTAGGTGATTTCTTAACTGTTTGAATAACACTGCCAAAGAGTGTTTATTAATGGAATGCTTCAGAAGGTTAAACCTAAGTGGGTGGATACAGCGATCCACTGACTGGTCTTACTCCATTCAACATTTGATCAATGATTCAAGACAAGGAAGCCTCAAGTGTCCAGGCCGATCCAGCAATAAGTTGAGCTCTCTGGAATGAGAACAACTGTCTAGGTTAACCATGTTTCTAATTCACTGAAATTAGTACCAGTATTCTATCTGAGATTCAGTACATGCCAGAAATTCCTAAGTTTGTATTTAAGCTAACTTCTGGCTTCTAGTATTGCCATTAAAACTTGTTCCCAGTTTCCATTCATCACTTGAGGCCTCTTATTTTAATAGAAATCCTTCTCTGGCCTTGTTTCTCCTTGTAATTCTTGGGATTTTAGCCATAGAATGAAATGAGATGGGAATCTGGCACTAAAGAACATCTTTGTTCCCAAGTGGGTTTTAGCCAAAGCATTCATTGATTTGGATACTTTTTTTCCTTTCTCAAAAAAAATATACATATTGTTGAGGTTCCTTGAATTTGAACTGTTTTCCAAGATATGACCTGAGCTCAGTCTAAGTGAAGGCCATAATTTGCTTGCTGCTTGGAAAAAACAAACAAACTACACCTCTCAGATACATCTCAAAAGTATCTGTTCATATATTCAAAGTATGAGGTAATTGTTGGCTTTTGGGGTCCCTCTTTCATCCTGATGCCTTAGCACTTAACAGTTATTATTTCTATACATATTATCTCATTTAATCCTCACAAGAGCACAGTGAGGTTGGTATTGATGAAGATACTGGATCAGAATCTCCAGGGAACTTTTTTCCATGCCTCTGTTTCTCGAGATTCTACTATAATATCTGACCACTACACATGCACTCCTGATTAAGAATTGTATTATTTGGGGCACCTGGGTAGCTCAGTCGGTTAAGCGTCTGACTTCAGCTCAGGTCATGATCTCAGGGTCCTGGGATCGAGTCCCGCATCAGGGTCCCTGCTCAGCAGGGAGCCTGCTTCTCCTTCTGCCTGCTGTTCCCCCTGCTTGTGCTGTCTGTCTGTCTCTCTCTCTCTGTCAAATAAATAAATAAAATTGTTTTAAAAAAAAAGAACTGTATTATTTGGTCTCAAGAGCTATTAATTTCCAAGTATTTCAAATGGGATCCTATTCAATTCTTTCCATAACTACAAATTTCTTTTTCTTTTAGAAACTTCGATTGGGGGGCGCCTGGGTGGCTCAGTTGGTTAAGCGACTGCCTTCGGCTCAGGTCATGATCCTGGAGTCCCTGGATCGAGTCCCGCATCGGGCTCCCTGCTCGGCAGGGAGTCTGCTTCGTCCTCTGACCCTATCCCCTCTCATGTGTTCTCTCTCTCTCATTCTCTCTCTCTCAAATAAATAAATAAAATCTTTAAAAAAAAAAAAAGAAACTTCGATTGGATCTTCTGAATTTTTTTAATGACTAGACTTGATAAAATTGTGATATAAAATAAATTTGTATTTCATACCCCAACCTCTCCTTTCAGTATCATCGTCCCACCTACGATATTCTGCCTAAATTTACAAATGGGGTTTTACAAATGATTTGGACTTTTCTGATACAAATCCCACTCACGTCTTCCTTGAGATAGATTTTGTTAACATAATTCAGCTGTTATGTACACAATACATTATAAGGTGGGTAAAATATAAATCCTCTAAATTAGCTAAGTTAAGATGTAGTGTGTTTTCTGTGAATATTAAAAGATCCTTTAAGGAATTTTGATGAGATAATTAAGGTTATCTAAAAAACTTTCTTCATCAAAGGTCCTTTTGGGGCACCTGGGTGTCTCAGTCAGTTAAGCATCTGTCTTTGGCTCAGGTCATGATCCCAGGGTCCTGGAATCTAGCACCAAGTTGGGCTCCCTGTTCAGCGGGGAGCCTGCTTCTCCCTCTCCTCCCCCCTCGTGCTCTCTTTCGCTATCTCTGTCTCTCTCTCTCTCAAATAAATAAATAAGCTCTTTTTTTAAAAAAGCTCCTTTTATTCAAGTTATTCAGGAAAGACATTTAGATTCTTCAATTTTGTGGTAACCTCAGAATTTTTTACAAAGCATCTTTTAGGTAGTAAGATCTAGGATTAAATTCCACGAGCAATTATAGACCCCCAGCTCCTTCAAGGTTTTTAATCACATTGTATGCTAAAATCATGCACCTAGGTAATGCCCTCTTCTAGTACTCCTGCTTAAAGTAAAACCAGATTCTATGATTCAAGATCTAGCTCTACTGTTTACTAATTATGTGTCCTTAGAAAAGTTGTTTAATTTCCCTAAAACTCAGCTTAGTAAAATAAGAAACACATAGTACTTACTACAAACATTTATTGAGATATAGCATGTAAAAATTTCAGTATATAAGTTCTCAGTGATTATTAGCCAGAAAAAAGAAGGGGTAGCATAGAGATAGAAGTCTCATGAAATTATCCAAATAACCTGAGGAGAAGGGAGGGATGAGTCAAAAAAATTGGGAAATCCAATCTTCTGCATTCTCTTTTTTTATATTACAAGCAAAAAAAGCATATTCTACCTAACTGACAGAATAAGGTAGAGTGAAAGAAAATCTAGTACTGGTTCTATTTATACAGCATCTCTGAACTAATGGTCTCAAAATATCTTAAAATCATTTAACTTGATGCATCTAACTTTCAGCACTGAATAGGAAAAAAAATATACATAAAACTCCCCAATCAATCAACACTTTAACCTGTGACTTTTCTTTATCTAAATCTATTGGAGAATTCTCTAATAAATCCAGTGAACCAAAGACAATGGAGTGGTAACTTTAACAAAGATATAAAATTGAGGCATAGAATAGTGCAATAGTTTACTAGAAATATGGAATTGATTTCAAGCAGACATGGGTAAAAATCTCACTTTCTCTCTTTCCAATTCAATGTTACACCTATTATAACAGAGTTGTCACCCTAGGATTTTCAATATCCTTTACAATTAAAATTTTATCACAGCCTCCCATGATTAGTTGTCTACAGTACTCTTAAGCTAGACTAGTATTCCTTTGATCCAGTTATTATAAGCTCATTTAAAAACTCAGCTGTATATGAAACATTTATTGGTTTATAAATCAATATATACATAGGATATATTGGACAGCTCTGCCTCCTAGGATATGTGGATTTAAGCTACCAAGAGTTGAGAAATAAAGAGGATTTTCAAATTACAAAAAGTCATTCTTTCCAAGGGTCAATAATGATGTGTTAAGAAAGTAGCAATCATCTCGATAAAGTCAGGCTGTGATTTCCTGGGTACAAGGATGAATATTACATCTCTGGATGAAAACGCTGATTATAATTCTGAGAACTTGGCAATTGTAGGATGCAGACGGACACAGAAAATTATCATTAATTATTCCCAAATCTTAATTCCCCCAGGACCAATATATTTTGCAAAAAATTATTAAAGGATTCAATGGTGTTAAACAGGAAGTGCCAACTTGGAAATACAGGAAGTAGGAAATCACATTTATCTCCATATAATTATTTCAGAAACTCTTGTACGTTGGTCTAATTAAGGAAGATTTAAATTCAAATTTATCAAGCACTCATAATCTAGTATGTGCCAATCTCATTAAAGAAATATTTTAATACGCATCAAGATTATTGAGTCAACATTAAAAGTGTATGGAGTAAACCCTGTAGGCAAGCAGACACTGTAATTCTCCAACAAACCCTCATTCATCATTTATCTTAAAGGCAGAAAAGTTTGAAGGTCTAGATAAAGACATTTCTTTTCTTCCTTGATTTAGGTAAGTTTAATGGCTCTCAAGTTTTGGCATCCATAAGAATTTCTCTGTAAGGTGGTACCAATACAACTAGGAACACTGTACTTGAAAAATTTATGTGATTTTCAAGCTTAATATTATTTAGATATAATATTCACCATACACACTTATTTTGGAAACTTAACCCTTTAGAAATATGTGCATTGTATTTCCATTTAATTTTACCTTATGTCTATTCTTTTTAAAATTTTTAAATCTCAGAATTTGTAAAGAAAAAATTGCTTTAAGGTGTAAGAATCTTAATGGCAGAGATAAGTCAGAACAAAACAATCTCACTGTATTTTTATTAAAAGAAAACATATCCCAGCTGTCTCTCCAATGCAGATCTTCCATCCAAGAACTTACTTGGGGTGTCCAACTGGCTCAGTCCATAGAGCATGCAACACTTGATCCCGGGGTTGTGAGTCTGAGCCCCACATTGAGGGCAGAGATTACTTAAAGAAAAGAACTTACTTGATATCTGATATGATAATGAATTGGAATGAACTGTTAAAGTAGAATAGGAATGCTTTTATTCTTTGAGCACACATAGGTGATATTCTTGATTTTCTTACATAGAACCAACATCATTCTAAACAATAGTTTATTCTCCTGATGTTTGGAATATATGCATTAAATACTTGTTTAGACACACATACACACACACACACACACACACACACACACACACCACAACACAAAAGAAAACATGTCCATGTTCAGATGCTGGGGAACTTTTCATTCATTCAACATTTATTGAACGTTAACTTTGTGGCAAGAACTGAACTAAATACTTAACCTCTTGTAGCACTTTCCTGGTACCTCTTATGTATAGTTTTAATTTATATATTAAACTGGGGTTAGGTGTGTACATATCTTCCCTGTTCAACATGCTTAAGGGACAGAGTTTACTCATTCATGCTACAGATACTGAATGAATAACTATTATTGTCAGACAATCTGCTGGCTACTGGAGGAAATGGCAAAAGAAATAGACATGATATTGATCATGGAGTAGTGCAATAAAGGAGGTGGATGATAAACAAGTGAACAAAGTAGGCAAAAAGTGAAAATGTCATAAATGTCATAAAAGAAACAGTCAAGAAATTACAATAAAGGATACCTGAAGGAAATACACTCAGAAATGGATATCAGCAAAGGCCTTCCTTAGGAGGTAACATTTAAAAACTGTGACCTGAAGGATAAGAAGAAGCCAGTCATGCAAAGACTAGTGAGGAGAGCATTACCTGCTGGGAGAACAGCCAAGTGTGAAGGTACTAAAGTAGAAAAAGTCAGGGCACACTTGAAGATTAGAAAGACAGTCAGTGTGGCTTAAGCATAAGAAGCAATGGGAGAGTGGCCTAAGATGGATGAGAAACAACCAGGGGCGGGATCTTATAGTCTTGCTCATTACCATAAAGAGTTTGGATTTTATTCCATTTATACCAAGGTAGTAAGCCATTGTAGGTTTTAAACAGTGCATGAGATGATTAATTGTATATATTGTAAAATACTACCATAATTGCTATACGGAGAATGATCTGTGGAGAGCAGGATTGGGGGTAAGGGTGCAATTACAAGGATACTACGTCTGTCCAGGGGAGGTAAGATGGTGATGTGGACCAAAGTAATGGCTGTTAGTCGAAGATGGACACCTGTAAACTAAGTTTCAGCGGTGGAATTTATAGGACTGATTAATTAAAGAGCAATGACAAGCTACCCTTTAGAGAGGGAGCTGTCAGGAATGACTCCCCAGCTTCCACCATGAAGAACCAGGTGGACAGTGGAATCAGTTTCTAAAAAGACTGTGGGAAGAGATGGCCTGAGCAGGTCTGGAAATCAAGGGTTCAATTTTAGACATGTGTGAACTGCCTGTGAGAAAGCCAAGCAGAGATGTTAGGTGATCAGACAGGAGAGTTTGGAACTCAGCAGAAGGGTCTGGGCTGAAGAATTTAAAATTACAGTGGCACCTGGGTGGCTCAGCTGGTTATGCCTCTGCCTTTGGCTCAGAGCCCCGCACTGGGCTCCTTGCTCAGTGGGGAGCCTGCTTCTACCTCTGCCCCAACCCCTGCCTGTGCTTTCTCTCTCTCTCTGCCAAATAAATAAATAAAATCTTTAAAAATTAAATAAAATTACAAATGAATAAATATTTTCTGAATGAATGTGGACACTGGGTAAAGGGGCAGAGTTACCCTTTATCCTTTAATAGTAGCTTCGTGTACTGGCCTTACTCTCCTTTTCTGCTATAGCAATACTCCTTATTTCTTATATATAGGTCCCTTCGTGAAATACTTACAAAATTGTACAGAAGACCTACCCAAAGCAAAGTGTACTTGGTGTTCTGGATATTCTTAGAAGCAACTAATAAAGGAAAAGACACCTGGGGACCACTAGCCAGTAAAAGTACAGCTTATCCTGCTGTAAAAAAAGAGCCTCTATTACACACATATGTGATTTTTGAATAAGTGAATACAACATACATATATTTTAGGTTTTTAAAAGACATAAATTTTGGTTATACTTCCTATGTGATTTATTTTTATTTTTTATTGGTCTTCTATTTATTTAATTTAGGTTCAATAATATGTGTCCTTGTACAAAATTCAATTCACCCAGAATTGTAAAAAAAAAACAAAAACAAAAAAAAAGTGAAAATCCTTCAAATCCCGTTCTCTTATAGACTACACCTTTAATAGACAATTGTATGTCCTGGCAGACTTTTACTTATACATATATAAATGTATAAATGTCAAAATGTAACCATATGTTGAATAATGTCACATGCTTTTCCTTCATCTATTGAGATGATCGTGTGATTTTTATCCTTCATTTTGTTAATGTATGTCATGTTTAATGATTTGTAGATGTTGAACCATATTTGCATCCCCAGAATAAAAACCACTTAATCATGAAAAAAAAAAATGTAACCATACTCTATACAGTATCATGAACCTTTGCTTTTTTATTTTTACATAACATATATGATGGATGGGGTGCCTGGGAGGCTCAGTTGGTTAAGTGTCTGCCTTTGGGGTGCCTAAACTTATGTTTCATTCTTAATAATAGCTAAGAATGGATATCCACCTATGTATGGATATTTCATAATTTATTTTTACTCCATGATTGAATATGTAGGTGCATTTCTGAAAGTGTGTGCATGTATATGCCTGTGTGTTTATTCTGAGAGATACTTAGTTAAAAGTATGCATATTTAATTCTTAGTTAGACAGGCCAAAATGCTTCCCTAAATTTTTGTGCCAGTTTATACTCTCAATCAATAGTAAACAAGCCAATTCATTTACTTCGATTTGTCTCCAAAATTCTTAGTTCATGATGTAGTAAAGAAACACAGAATCACCTTCACAGCAGTATTTTGTTTTCCTTAATAAAAAGGTCTCACATTATAATATATTTCATATGACTTGCATAAATCCTAAATGCTCACTGAAAAAGTCTGCTTACTTCTTTGAATTTATTTTACTTAAATCGACTAGTTTCATCATAGTGTTTCATATCATCTTTACCCTATATCCAACAGGGTTAAAGTTTATTCCTTTAAGAACATATATATTTTTTTTAATTTTTTTATTGTTATGTTAATCCCCATACATTACATCATTAGTTTTAGATATAGTGTTCCATGATTCATTGTTTGTGCATAACACCCAGTGCTCCATGCAGAACGTGCCCTCCTCAATACCCATCACCAGGCTAACCCATCCTCCCACCCCCCTCCCCTCTAGAACCCTCAGTTTGTTTTTCAGAGTCCATTGTCTCTCATGGTTCTTCTCCCCTTCCAATTTCCCCCCCTTCATTCTTCCCCTCCTGAAGAACATATATTTCTTGATATCTCACTCTCCAGCCCCTTTAGCCAAAAATAAAGAAATTATTATACTTAGTTCTTGGACAAATGTGATATTTAAGCAAAAACTTAAAACATAAGATCTGAAGCTGAATCCTGTATATCTAAGTAAGGTCACAACAGGCCTTTCAGAGAAAACAATGTAGCCTCTGGACAAATTCATAAAGTAACTCTTTGAGAGCTCTTGAGAATAAGCAAAAGCAGGCAGATTTGAGGGGAAGTGGGAAGGAGTCAAAATTTGGAGAAAGGGATTAGCATGGAATTTTCACTGCTTTGGCGTGCAGGTCATGATTGTGGCATAGCATGAGGAAGCTAAAGTTCTAATAGATAGCCCTCAGTTTCTCTTGCATGAGGAACAAGAGGAAGGAGCCAGTGGCAATAAGCAAGCAGGGTGGGGGAGGATACTTGAACTAGAGAGAACCAAAAAAGGGATCTTTAAAGTCTGTACTTGAATTCTTTCCACATATCTACAGATCCCTGAAACACACATATAGAAAACAAGGCTAAAGCTAAAAGAACTAAACTAATGAGCTATTGCCCATCACAAGCAAGAGAGAATTTATATTTTTAGTCTAACCAAGTTTTTCCTCTACTAAAACAAAAACATTAACACCTTTCAGAGGAATATAACAGAATGCAGTCTCCACAACAAAACATGTATAATATCCAGGACACAATTCAAAATTTCTTAGCATATAAGGAACCAGGAAAATGTGATGCATTTTCAAGGGTAAAGACCATTTAGAAGCTCATCATCATCAAACCTGAGATAATGCAGACAGTGACTTAAAAGTAGCTACTATATTTAATTAGGTAAAGGAAAATATGCTGGTAATGAATGGAAAGAAAGTAAATCTTAGCAGAGAAATAGAAAATATAAAAAAGAGTCAAATGGAAATTTAGTACTAAAAAGCAGAATATCTGAAATAAAAATGCACTGGGTGAGCTTAGTAGAAGAATGGAAATAACAAAGGCAAAATGCAGTGAACCTGAAAATAGAGCAATAGAAATGATCAAATATGAATTAAGAAAGAGCAAAAGAAATGAAATAAAATAAAGTCTCAGACACCTATGGGACAAGATAGGAATACAAATAATGAATATTAAAGACCAAACTTTAACCCTACTATGATGAAATCAGACAATATCAAGATATCTCATATGTAGGTAATTGGAATCCTGAGAGGAGAGTGAGAAGAGAACCAAAAAAATATCTGAGGAAATAAGAACCAAAAATTTTCCATATTTTGTGAAAAACATAAATTTGCAGATTCAATAAACTCAGCCAAGCCCAAACAGGATGAATATGAAGAAAGGCACAAATGAACACATCACAGTCAAACTTCTGAACCAATGATAAGTTAAAAAAAACCTTGAAATCAGCGTCCCTTACCCCCCAAATGGAGAAACAAAAACAACCATATTACAAAAAGGGAACTCAAATAGCTATAGAAAACTCAGAAATCATAGAGGCTGGAAGACACTGGAATAAAATCTTTGAAATGCTGTAAGAACAAAATCTATCAACCCAGAGTTCTATATCATCCAAAAATACATGAGAAATAAGTACATTTTCAGATACAGGAAAAGGAAGAGAATCGTTGCAGCGCATATGCATTACAAGAAGTGCTAAATGAAGTTTTTTTGGGTTGAAGTGAAAAGATACTATGGGGAAAATCAACTGTTTAGGAATAAATTAATCACAGTGCAAATGGCAAATATCCATATAAATAAAAATGACCTTTTTCTTCTTAATTTTTTTAAAATACATAATGACTGCTAAGGCAAAAATTATAATTTTGTCTTGTGGGGTTAATATCTTTTGATATTTAATACTAACAAAAATTATAACATAAGCAATAGCATAGGAAGAGCTAAATGGTTTTGCACAGTTGTAAAGTTTCTATGTTTTATGAAAATGGTATTCTAGTAACTGTGAGTAGACTGAGGAAAGTTAAGAGGTATGCTATAATCCTTAGAGCAACCACTAAAAAATGAAAGTACATGTATAGCTAAAAATAGGTATATCTAAAAATGAAACGATATTAAAAAGAATATTCTAGTAATTCAAAAGACAACAGATAAGGGGAAACAGAAGAAAAAATAAGAGGGGACAAATAGAAGACAAATAATAAATATATTAGAGAACACAAATTCAAACATATCAAAAATTACCCTAATGTTATTGGACTAAACCCTTCAATTAAAAGACAGAGATTAGCAAAATGGATAAAGGAACACGATCCAGAAATATTCTTTCTACAAGGGCACACTTTATGTATGTATGTATGTATTTAATTTTTAAAAAATGTTTCAAGTTTTTATTTAAATTCTAGTTAGTTAACATGTAGTGTAATATTAGTTTCAGGAGTAGAATTTATTGATTCACCACTTTCATATAACACCTGGTGTTCATCACAACAAGTGCCCTCCTTAATACCCATCACCCATTTAGCCCATCCCCCACGCACCGCCCCTCCAGCAACCCTCAGTTTGTTCTCTACAGTTAAGAGTCTGTTTTATGGTTTGCCTCTCTCTTTCTCTTTTTTCCCCATGTTCATCTGTTTTGTTTATTAAATTCCACATATGAGTGAAATCATATGTCATTTGTCTTTCTCTGACTGACTTATTTCACTTAGCATAATATACTCTGGTTCCATTCATGTTCTTGCAAATGGCAAGATTTCATTCTTTTTTATGGCTGAGTAATATTCCATTGTGTATATATACCACATCTTCTTTATCCATTCATCAGTCAATGGACATTTGAGCTCTTTCCATAATTTGGCTATTGTTGCTAATGCTGCAGGGTGCATGTGCCCTTTTGAATCAGTATTTTTGTATCCTTTGGGTAAATTCCTAGTAGTACAATTCCTGGGTCATAGGGCAGTTCTATTTTTAAATTTTTGAGGAACATCCATACCACTTTCCAGAGTGGCTGCACCAGTTTGCATTCCCATCGACAGTGTAAGAGGGTTCCCCTTTCCCCGCATCCTCGCCAACACCTGTTGTTTCCTGTGTTGTTAGTTTTAGCCATTCTGATAGGTGTGAGGTAGTATCTCATTGTAGTTTTGATTTATATTTCCCTGACAATGAGTGATGTTGAGCATCTCTTCATGGGTCTGTTAGCTAGTCAAAGATTTTATTTTTTTCTTAAGTAATCTCTACACCCATGTGGGGCTAGAATTTACAACCCCAATATCAAGAGTCACATGCTCTACCAAGTGAGCCAGCCAGGCGCCCCACAAGGGCACACTTTAAATTTAAAGAAACAGAAAGTAAATAGACCAAAAGGGATATTCCACGCAAACACTAAACATGAGACTGGAATGGCCACTTTAGTGTCAGATAAAATATACTTCAAAAAAGAAAAAAAAAAAGTATTAACAGCAGTAAAGACATATTTCATAATGATAAAGAGATCAATAAATAAGGAAGTTTTTAACAATCATAAATGTGTATATATGCCTAATACCAGAGCTTCAAAATGCATGAAGCAAAAATGGACACAATTAAAGGGAAAAAAAAAATAATAAAGATTTTAACACTGCTCTCTGAGCAGCTGATAGAACTAGAAAAAACCATTAAGGACAATCTGAATAATAATTGTATTTATAAGTCACTACACCTGAAGACTGCAGAATACACATTCTTTCAAGTGCACTTGGTACATTCACCAAGATAGACTGCATGCTCGGCCATAAAACAAGTCTCAATAAATTTTAAAAGACTGAAATCATGCAGAGAAGGTACTCTCTGACCAAAAGAGAATTAAATAGAAATCAAAAGCACTAAGATATCTGGGAAAACCAAAATATTTATAAATGTGAACATATTCCTAAATAATCAATGGATGAAAAAATAAGTAAGAGAAATTAGAACACCTTTTTAAATGAACAAAAATAAAAATACAGCATCAGAATTATTTGTTTAATGCAGATAAACAGTTCTTACAGGGAAATGTATAGCTTTAATTTTTTATATTAGGAAAAAAATGTCTAAAATCAGTTACATAAGAATCTGCAGAGAAAAGCAAACACAAAGTCATAATAGAAAGCGAATAATAAAGATAAAAGCAGAAATCAAGAAATAGAAAACAGAAAAACAATAGAGAATATATCAACAAAGCCAAAAACTGGCTCTTTGAAAAGATCAACAAAATTAATAAGTTCCTAGGTAGACTAATCAAGAAAAAAAGAAACAACACAAATCACCAATATAAGGAATGAAAGAGATACCATCACTATAGATTACACACACTGAAAGATGAGAGAGTAGTATTAACTTTGTGCCAACTAATGTGACAAATTAAATAAAACGGATATTTCAAAGAATTTCAATTCTCTGAAAAATACAACTTAACAAGATTAACAAAAAACAAAACAAAAAATGTAGTGTTTCCATTTTTAATTGAAAAAATCTATTATAGAAACTGAATTCATTCACAAAAAGCTTCCTAAAAAGGGGGCGCCTGGGTGGCTCAGTCGTTAAGCGTCTGCCTTCGGCTCAGGTCATGATCCCAGGGTCCTGGGAATGAGCCCCGCATTGGGCTCCCTGCTCAGCGGGAAGCCTGCTTCTCCCTCTCCCACTCCCCCTGCTTGTGTTCCCTCTCTCCCTGTCTCTCTCTCTGTCAAATAAATAAAATCTTAAAAAAAAAAAAACTTCCTAAATAGGGCGCCTGGGTGGCTCAGTTGGTTAAGCAACTGCCTTCGGCTCAGGTCATGATCCTGGAGTCCCAGGATCGAGTCCCGCATTGGGCTCCCTGCTCAGCAGGGAGTCTGCTTCTCCCTCTGACCCTCCCCCCTCTCCTGTGTTCTCTCTCATTCTCTCTCTCTCAATAAATAAATAAAAATCTTTAAAAAAAAAAAAACAACAACTTCCTAAATAGAAAACTCCAACTACAGAAGGTTTCATTCAAGGAAGAAATAACACCAATATTACACAGCCTTTCAGAAAACAGAGGAGGAATGAACACCCTCTCAGTCATCTTATTGGGTCAGATAATACCAAAACTGGACAAAGACATTAAAAAAAAAAAGCAGAAGGAAAAGAAAAAAAGATGAGAAAGTATGTACAAATATCTTGCATGAACACAGATGTAAAAATATTTAACAAAATATTAACAAATTGAATCCAACAATATATAAAAAGATAATTATCATGTTTAAGTGGGGTTTATCCAGGAATGGGAGTAGTTTCAACATTCAAAAATCAATCAACATAATTCACGATATTAGTAGGATAAAGGAGAAAACCTTATTTTCATTTCAATAGATTAAAAAAAAAAAGCATGTGACAAAATTCAACAACTATTTGTGACAAAATTCTGAGCAAAACAGTAATAGAAAGGAACTTCCTCAATTAGAGCATTTATGAAAAATCTATGGCTACCATAAGACGTAATGGTGAAATATTGAACACTTGCCCCCTAAACTGGAAATAAAGCAAGGATGCTTGCTCTTAACCCTTCTATTCAATATTGTACTGTAGATCTTAGCTATTGCAATAAAGCAATAAAAAGAAATATTAAATATAAGTTTGGAAAAAAGAAGTGGAGTCTTTATTTCCAGATCATATGACTGTTCACATGGAAAATCCTAAGAAATCTTACACAGCTGATTTCCAAACTTATAAGCTACAATATAAAGACAATCTACTATTGGTGAAAGGATAGACATATAGATCAAAGGAATGAAATAGAGTCCAGAATGAGGTCCACTGATTTTTTTTACAAAGATGCCAAGGTAATTCGATGAAAAAAGTAGGTCTTTTCAACAAATGGTTTATAGGATATTCGAATAGAGAAAAATAAACCTAGACACTTACCTTACACCATTCACAAAAATTAATTTGAATGGATCAGATAACTAAATCTAAAAGCTAAAACTAAAACTTCAAGAAGAAAACATGAGAGAAAACTGTGAACCTGGGGTAAGCAAAAGTTTCTTAAACAGGACACAGAAGACATAATAAGACAAAAAATAATTTACCCTTATCAAAATTTAAAACTTTGGTCTTCAAAGGACACTATTAAAAAATGAATGGGCAAACTACAGAACAGAAGAAAAGATATGCTATAAATATATCTGATATAGAACTTCTACACAGATTTTTACAACATAATGATAATGAGACATGCAAACCAATTAAAAAGGGCAAATAATCTGAACATACTTCATAAATGAAGACATACGAATAGAAGCACATTTAAAAAAAACACTCAACGTGATTAGTCATCAGGGAAATGCAAATTAAAACTATAATGAGATAATGGTTCACACCCATTCGAATGGATAATATTAAAGACTGACAATATCAGGCGCCTGGGTGGCTCAGTCGTTAAGCGTCTGCCTTCAGCTCAGGTCATGATCCCAGGGTCCTGGGATCGAGTCCCGCATCGGGCTCCCTGCTCCGTGGGAGACCTGCTTCTCCCTCTCCCACTCCCCCTTCTTGTGTTCCCTCTCTCGCTTTGTCTCTCTCTGTCAAATAAATAAATAAAATCTTTAAAAAAAAATAAAAAAATAAAGACTGACAATAGCAAATGTTTGTGAGGATATGGAACTGAAACTCCTATACATTGCTAGTGAACATGTAAAATGATGCAAATACTTTTTTTTTAAAGATGTTATTTATTTATTTGACAGAGAGAGAGAGCGCCCATGAGAGAGAGCACAAGTGGAGGGGAGGGGCAGAGGGAGAGGGAGAAGCAGACTCCCTGCTGAGCAGGGAGCCCCGACGAGGCAAGGCTCCATCACAGGACCCTGGCTGGATCCCAGGACCCTGGGATTAAGACCCGAGCCAAAGGCAGACGCCCAACCGATTGAGCCACCCAGGTGCCCCAATGGTGCAAATACTCTGAGAAATAATTTGTCAGTTTCTTAAACCATAAAACCACTACAGAACCCAATCAGTGTACTCACAGGTAGTAGAGAAATAAAAGGGAAACAACATATATTCATACAAGGGTTTGCACACAAATGTGCACCGAAATCTTTTTTTTTTAATTTTTTTATTGTTATGTTAATCCCCATACATTACATCATTAGTTTTAGATATAGTGTTCCATGATTCATTGTTTGTGTGCACCGAAATCTTATTCACAGCAGCCAAAAATAGGAAACAGCTCAAAGATCCATCAACAAAATATATCACAAAAATGTGATATATCTATACAATGGAAATACTACTCAACAACGGAAAGGAATGAACTACTGAATATATACAACATGAATCAGTCTCAAAATCATTAGGCTGAGTAAAGAAGGCAGACACAAAAAGTCCATATTGAACAATTCCATTTATATATTATTCTAGAAAATGCAATTAATCTAACAGTGAGAGAAAGCAGATCAGTTGTTCTCTGGGGCCTGGGACAAAGGGAGGGAAATGAATGCAAAGGGACAAAAGGAAACTTTTGGGGGGGGTGGAAATATTCTGTATCTTCATGATAATTTCAAGAGTGTATACAATCATCAAAACTCACTGAATCATATACTTTACATGGATGCAATCTATATTAGCCACCTATACTTTAATATTAAAGTTGATAAAAATAAAGCCAGATACATTATGAATGTCACTATAAAAATTTAAGGTTCTTAAACCAGTGTGGATACTGCCTTTTGTTTTTTATCCTGCCCAAACTACCTTGAAGCACTAGCAATCTTAAAAGACAACTGGAAAAAGAAAAAAAGGAATTACTCATTTTCTTTAACTGCCTAGAGTTGTGTATCTAAATTTAGGTTACTTAATACCTTGGGGGACTCTGGGGATTTACAGTTTTTGTGCAATATTTTTGTATTATTTTAGATGTAAAACAAACTCTACTGATGTTACAAACAGAAAATAAAATCTTCAAACACAAAAACTAATTTAAGTTTCTCCTGTTCTTGGATTTCTAAAAGCCCCCAAGTAAGCTTTTGAATAGGAGACTATTCAGTCATTGTATAGATAAAAAATAGAAAAAAGCTCAAAGTAAATTCGGTCAAACCACTCTAGGGTACAACCTTCAGTAGAACATTTCATAAGAACAATAGATAAAATATTGATTAATTTATAAATGATATATAGAATGAAAATGGACAGTGTACTTCAGAGGAGAGGCAAAAGTGAATGAGGCAGATGGCAGCTGAAATAGAGAATATCATAACTACAAATATGAACATGAACTACTTTCAACTCCTCACTTATTACACAGACAGTAAATCTTGTTTGGTGGTAAAAATCAGTATGAACAAACTATTTGTGAGCCCCAGGGTCATAGATTATGAAGCACACTATATAAGAAGCAAAGCAAAGCAAATGCTTATGCTCTCAAAATTAAAAGGTCCTTTGCTCTCCACAGAGCTACAAGGAACATCATTATAACTCAGACCTATTTGATTTTTAGTTGAATAAAAGTTGAGAGGCGGGGCGCCTGGGTGGCTCAGTCATTAAGCATCTGCCTTCGGCTCAGGTCATGATCCCAGGGTTCTGGGATCGAGCCCCGCATCAGGCTCCCTGCTCAGCGGGAAGCCTGCTTCTCCCTCTCCCACCCCCCTGCTTGTGTTCCCTCTCTCGCTGTGTCTCTCTCTGTCAAATAAATAAATAAAATCTTAAAAAAAAAAAAAAAAACATTTGAGAAGCATCAGAGGTCACCAGCTCCGATTCACAACGCACCAGAATGCAGACAGCATGGCTATAATCTTCCCAATACTTTAATCTTTGGTGGTAGAGAACAGGTGCTTGGGAGATGCATTTCATCTTAAACACCTTAATAATTAACTATCTTGCTCAGGCTGTCGTTAACCTTAGGAGGTACCCTTTAAAAGCTTTGATAGAGATGTAGAATATGTCCTTTTTAAGAGAAGAAGCCAAATGTAAAATCTTTTTTTTTTCTATTACATGACATTTTCCAAATCAAAAGAGCAGGAATGAAAAACAAGGTCTGTTATTAACTTCCTCGGTGTCTATATTATTTCTAAGTACCGAGTTGGAGACTAGAGACAATCTGGCTCAGTTGGCAACTTGCAACTAATTATTGGACCTGATGGACTATTTTTAATATTTTCCAAAATAGTCCCAACTATGGCTAGAAATAGGAACCAAAGAGAATTATGTCTCAGAGAATAACTCATGACCTACAACATTTACAGAAGCAGATCCAACAGAGAAGTTAAGACAATATTCTTAATCACAATCATCAACAGAAAGAATAAGCCAATATTAGAAGCTGAGAGCATGAACAGATGTTTCTGGAGTGATAGGAGCTATACAGTGAAATAGATGATTAAAAGAAATACAGACAGTTCTAACGTCTCATTTCACAACTATGAAGGACTAGGCATAGATCACTACAGAGCTTCAACAGACTTGTAAAATACAAAAGGAATTTTAGGAGAAAAACCCAGCATTTTTCCCTTGTAAACACTCAAGTTGTTCAGGTGTTCTAAAGCAAGATAATCTTTTTTTTTTTTTTTTTTAATTTTTTTATTGTTATGTTAATCCCCATACATTACATCATTAGTTTTAGATATAGTGTTCCATGATTCATTGTTTGTGCATAACGCCCAGTGCTCCATGCAGAACGTGCCCTCCTCAATACCCATCACCAGGCTAACCCATCCTCCCACCCCCCTCCCCTCTAGAACCCTCAGTTTGTTTTTCAGAGTCCATCGTCTCTCATGGTTCTTCTCCCCCTCCGATTTCCCCCCCTTCATTCTTCCCCTCCTGCTACATTCTTCTTCTTTTTTTCTAAAGCAAGATAATCTAATAATTATTATTAAAATATGTAGGATGCAATTTACGATTATTTTATCTTCTTGATGCTCTTATCATTATGTAATGTCCCTATTTATAACTATGAAGTTTCTTGCCTTAAGGTGTACTGTAAGTGACATTTGTATAGCAGATACTGTATACAGTTTCTCTTTCGGTAAGTGTTTGCATGATATCACCTCTTTCCATCCTTTTACTTTCAACCTTTCTTTATCCTTTTAATAAAGGTATGTCTCTAATAAATGACATATGGTTGTTTAATTTCTAACCAGTCCCACCATCTTTATTAATTGGAATGTTTAGTCTGTTTACATTTAATGTAAATACTGATATACTTCAATTTAAATCTGTCATCTTACTACTTATTTTTTTATCCCATCTGCTCTAATTTGTCTTTTCCCCCATTTCCTGCCTTTTTATAGATTAATTAAGTATATTTTTATCCTATTGTCTCCCCCATTAATAACTTACTGGTCTCATACTCTTTTTCAAAAATCTTTTTTATTTATTCAATTGAGAGAGAGAAAGGGTGCATGTTGCATGCACTCACACACAAGCATGAGCAGGGGTAGGGTCAGAGGGAGAGGGAGAAGCAGACTCCCCACTGAGCAGAGAGCCCGACTTGGGCTCCAACCAGGACCCTGGAATCATGACCTGAGCCCAAGGCAGACGCTTAACTGACTGAGCCACCCAGGCGCCCCACATATTCTTTTAATATTTTAAATGGATTACCCGGGAAGATATAACATGCATCCTTGACTTATTAAAGTCTAATGTAAATTTTTACTTTTACCACTTCTAGGATGACACAATGGCCTTAGAATCTTTTAATTGTATTAAATTTTAATTCTATTAAATCCATTAATTCTATTTACCTTTTTCCATATATGAGAACGTTATTGTTCTCATATATTTCAGTTCTTTTTATATTTTAAATCCTACTATGCATTATTGTTGTTTTATTCAGTGAATATTTACCTCACTGCTTCGTTCTTTCTTCCCTTCCTTCTTACCTTTCCTCCTTTCCCCCTCCCTCCCATTCTCCTTCCTTCCTTCCTTCCTTTCTATACTTCTTATGCTTCTATCTGGAAATATTTTCCATATACCTAAAGAAATCACTGTTTACCTCAGTGAAGATCTGCTTAGGATATATTTCCTCAGTTTTGGTTCATTTGAAAATAATTGTATTTACTTTCCTTTTTGAAGGATATTTTTGCTGGGCATAAAATTCTAGGCTTGCAGTTGTCTTCTTTAAGCCGTCATTTCATTGTTTTCTGGCTTCCATTTTTTTTTTTTCTTGAGAGCTCAGTTGTCAGTCTTGCTATTGCTCATTTAAAGGTAATAGGTCTGGGCACCTGCGTGGTGCAGTCGATTAAGCAGCCTACTCTTGATTTCATCTCAGGTTCATGATCTCAGGGTGGTGAAATTGAGCCCTGCCTCAGCGGGGAGTCTACTTGGGATTCTCTCTCCCTCTGCCCCTCCCTCAACTTGAGTGTATGTGCACGTGCATGCTCTCACTCTCTCTCATTCTAAAAAATAAATAAATAAATCTTTAAAAAAAGAAAAGATTCTCCCACTCTCTCTGCCCCTGCTTACTCACACACTCTCTCTCTCTCCCTCTCTAAATACATAAATAAAGGTAATAGGTCTTTTATTTTCTGGCTATCAAAAGAGGATCATTAAAAAGACTATTAAAGTCAATAAATCTATGGCATAACTTATTCTAAAAAAGAGAAAGCAAAAATACAATATGAAGGCTGTAAAAAAACACCATTGGGACACTTCGGTTAAGTGCCTTGGGCTAGGTCATGAGACCAGGGTCCTGGGACCGAGTCCCGAATGGGGCTCCTTGCTCAGTGGGGAGCCTACTTCTCCCTCTGCCTGTTGCTTCCCCTGCTTGTGCTCTCTCTCTCTCTCTGACAAATAAAATCTTAAAAAAAAAAAAAAGAAATACCATTATGGTTTCTACTACATTAAAATAATGAGAAATCAATGAATAACTTTGAGCCTATATATTACATTATAAAATTTAGATTAAATGCACAAATTTGTTGAAAAAAACAATTTGCCAAACTGACACAACTAGAAATATAAAATTTATATAGCTCTATACCTATTGCAGATATTGAATTTATAATTAAAAACATTTTCATGAAAAGAACTTTAATCCAATAAGGCTTAATTCTGAATTCTCCATATATTTTTGGGAGAAGAAAACACTGATTTACACACAAACTTTCCAAAGAATTGAAAAAGAAGTAAAACTTCTTAACTTACTATATGAGACCAGGATAGCCTTGATATCAAACCCTTACAGAAACCTTACAAGAATGGAAAATTACAAGTTAATTTCTATCATAAAGACAGATTTTTAAAATTCTAAGCAAACTGTTAGGAAAATAGATCCAGTCATATAAAGGATAATACATTACAACCAACCAAGGTTTATTCCAAGAATGCAATATTGGTTTATTATTAATAAATCAACCAATGTGATTCATGATTTGAATAAAATAAAAGGATAAAATCATATGATCACTTCAATAAGCAGAGAAATATATGATAAATTTAATACCCATTCATAATTTTAAAGATCTCTTAGTAAATTAGAAAAGGAAGGAAGCTTCCTTAACCTGACAGGACCTCTGGGGGAAAAAAATGTATCTCACATTAAATATAAAAAACTTTCTCTCTGAAATCAGAAATAAAACAAGACTATCATCACTTCAATTCAACAATGCCACAAAGCCATAAAACAGAAACTATATGATTAGAAATTTAAAAAAATAAATAAATAAAATGAAGAGTATTGGAAATGGCATAACAGTGTATGTAGAAAATATAAAATAATATAAAAATGTGAGATTTCAAAACAAAATTTAGCAAGGACACTAGCTACAAAGTTAATACAAAAATTAGTTTTATATCTATATACCTGCAAAAAATGATTATAAAATGAAATTTTTAAATGCTATTTATATTAGCATCAAAATACCAAATATCTAATGAACTTGTACAAAATATCCCCACACACACATTAAACACACATAAACAGAGAGAAAAAAATAAAATAGATAGAAGGATATATCATGTTAGCAGACCAGTGTTTATGGATATATTGTCATTATGTTAATAAATCCCATATTGTTTATACAGTAAATAAAAATCCAAGTAAAATTTTGTCAAAATGTCAATATGCCTCATATTTTCTGCAGATTCAATAATACCACTTAAAATAAGAGCAGAGTTTTTTTGGTAGAAATCGACAAGCTGATTCTGTAATTTCTATAGAAATGCCAAGGGCCAAAAAGAGCTAAATTAATCTAGAAGCAGAAGAACAAAGGGGGAGAACTTACACAACTGTGTTTCATTAAAATCAATTCAACAATGCCACAAAGCCATAAAACAGAAACTATATGATTAGAAATTTAAAAAAATAAATAAATAAAATGAAGAGTATTGGAAATGGAGTACTCCATGGAGTACTCCAATGAAACAGAATGAGAGTCTAGAGATAGGCACAAATATACAGTCACTTGGTTTACGACAAAGGTAGTACTGCAGAGTAGTAAGAAAAGGGTGGTCTTTTTATTAAATGGTGCTGTATATGTAGAAAATCTAACTGGATTTACATATGGAAACAATTAATATCAGCTCTGACATTACACAATACTCAAAAATACAATTTCAGATAGATTAAGATTCTTAATGTGCAAGTTAAAACAAGGAAGCTGCTGGAACTATGGCAACCACTAATCAGATATGGCTATTTAAACATAAGCTTGAATTAATTTTAGTAACATTAAAAATTCAGTCCTGCAGTTTCACTAGCCACATTTCAAGTGCTCAGTAGCCATATGTCCTATATATGCAGATATAGAAAATTTCCAACATACAGAAAGTTTCATTGGACAGCCATGTTCTAGCAAATAATATAGAAGCATATCTTCATGACCTTGAAGTAGGCTACATTTCATTAAAAGGATAGAAAGAGTACTAAGTAAGGGCGCCTGGGTGGCTCAGTTGTTTAAGCAACTGTCTTCGGCTCAGGTCATGATCCTGGAGTCCCGGAATCGAGTCCCGCATCGGGATCCCTGCTCAGCGGGGAGTCTGCTTCTCCCTCTGACTCTCCCCCTCTCATGCTCTCTCTCTATCACTATCTCTCTCAATAAATAAATAAACATCTTTAAAAAAAAAAAAGGATAGAAAGAGTACTAAGTAAAAAGAAAATATTGAAAATTGGATCTCATTAAAATTAGGAATTCCTGTTAATCAAAAGACATCATTAAGAGACACAGAGTATCTCTATATACTACTATGGAGTGATCATAAATTTATATTTTTAAGTAAAAAAACCAAAGTGGAGAAGAATATGTTTGGTATGTTATAATTTATCCTAAAAAGCAGAGGATAGACACACATATATATTTGCTTATATATATACATATATGTATATGTAAAAAGAAATAGTAAAAGGATAAACCATAAAATTTGATTACTTGTAAGAGGAAATAAGGACTAAAGTAGAGGAACAGACATAGTAAATACTAGACTTTTCTAAATACACTTTCTTATAAATTTATTTTGGGACCATTGTAATATTTTACATAACTATAAAAGAAAATTAAATTTTAAAAAGCAAGACCTATTTTTTAAAGTTTTTATTTAAATTCCAGTTAGTTAAAATACAGTGTAATATTAGTTTCAGGCCTAAATTTGAAAGCAACTTAAAATAAATGAACCTAACTCTGTATGTACTTGGCAGCTTAACTACAAAGAGATGAACTCTTCCAAGATACTTTAAAACACGATGATTTGTACATGCCTAGTACAAATGAAAATAATGACAAAAATATTAAACCGATACTATAATCATATTGTTGGTGTAGTGCTGGTATTGTTTTCTAAGTCTGTTGTTTGAGCAGTGTGGGTTAACATGAGTAATTAAGTTGGTATAAATGAAAACTGGGATTTTTGTTGTGGGAAAGGAGACATATACAATACTGAGTGAAATTAGCCAGACACAAAAACATAATCATACTATATGATTCTCTTTTTATGGTGTTGGAACTCATGATAATGGTTATCTTTCAGAAGAGAGTAATGATAGATGGGTGGGGTAGGGGTGGGTTGCTGGTAATTCTCTACTTCCTTCCCTCTGTGGTGGTTATGTGATTGGCTTGGCTTTGGATTATTCATGAAGCTGTACACTTATGATATATGAACTTTTATGTTACACTCCAATTAAAACTTTTTTTTTAGATTTTTTATTTATTTGTTTGACAGAGAGAGGCACAGTGAGAGAGGAAACACAAGCAGGGGGGTGGGAGAGGGAGAAGCAGGCTTCCTGCTGAGCAGGGAGCCCGATGCGGGGCTCCATCCCAGGACCCTGGGATCATGACCTGAGCTGAAGGCAGACGCTTAATGACTGAGCCCCTCAATTAAAAATTTTTAAAGTAAGATTTGTGTGAAGCAGCTAAAACTATGCTTAGTGGAAATATATAGCTTTTTATTTTTTTTAAGATTTTATTTATTTATTTGATAGAGAGAGAAAGAGTGAGAGAGCACAAGCAGGGGGAGCGCAAGAGGGAGAAAGAGAAGCAGGCTCTCCGCTGAGCAGGGAGCCCGATGCGGGGCTCAATCCCAGGACTCTGGGATCACGACCCCAGTTGAAAGCAGACGCTTAACGACTAAGCCACCCAGGCGCCGGAAATTTATAGCTTTTTTAAAGAAGATTTTATTTATTTATTTATTTTGAGAGAGAGAGCGGGAGAGAGCGAGGAGAGGAGCAGAGGGGGAGGGAGAAGGAGAGAAAGAGAGAGAATCTCTAGCAGGCTCTGTGAGCTGAGTTAGGGCCCAATACCAATCTCCATCTCATGACCCTGAGATCAGGAGCCTGAGATCATGACCTGAGCTGAAACCAAGAGTCAGTCGCTCAACCAACTGAGCCACCCAAGCGCCCCAGAAGAAATTTATAGCTTTAAATCCATATATTAGGGGCACCTGGGTGGCTCAGTCGGTTAAGCGTCTGCCTCTGGCTCAGGTCATGATCCCGGGGTCCTGGGATCGAGCCCCAAGGCGGGCTCCCTGCTCAGCGGGGAGCCTGCTTTTCCCTCTCCTTCTGCCTCTCCTGCTTGTGCTCTCTCTGTCAAATAAATAAATAAAATCTTTAAAAAAAAATCCATATATTAGAAACAAAACCTGAAAATTGGCAAGCTAAATAAGCAGGTAGAAAACAAAGAGAGGGCCGCCTTGGTGTCTCAGTTGGTTAAGTGTCTGCCTTCAGCTCAGGTAATGATCTCAGGGTCCTGGGATGGAGCCCCACGTTGGGCTCCTTGCTCCTCGGAGCCTGCCTCTCCCTCTGCCTGCCGCTCCGCCTACTTGAGCTCTCTCTCTCTCTGTCAAATAAACAAAATCTTAAAAAAAAAGAAAACAAATAGAAAATTGAATACAAAGAAAATATGAGGAAGGAAATAAAGTTAAGAGCAGAAATTAATAAAATAGAAAGCAAACATACAAGAAATAGAATCCCAAAAGTCAAAAGTTAGTTTTTGGAAAGGCTAGTATAATTCATAAACTACTTCCCAGTCTAGTCAGGAAAAATGAGAGGTGACGATAACTAGCATCAGGCTTGAAAAGGGGAATATCACTATAGATCCTACAGATGTTAAAAAGATCATAAGAGGACATTATTAACATCCTCATACCAAAAAAAGCTGAGATGAAATTAACATATTTTTGGGAAAGACAATTTACAAAACAAGAAAAATTAAAATATAAATAATTCTATTGCTGATAAAGAAATATAATTTCATGACTTAAAACTTCCCCACAAAGAAAACTAAGGCACAGAGAACATCACTAGTGAATTCCACTAAATATTTAAGAAAGAAATATCACCAATCTAAATAAACATGTTCAGAGAATAAAAAAGAGAGAAAAAAAAAAAAAACCTTTGAATTTGTTTAATAACCTTGACACCAAACCCTTATAAGAAAGGAAAATGACAAGCCCATCTTGAGTGTTAAGTATAAAGGCAAAACCCACTATGAAGATGTCTTAACTAGTTGTTTTTATTTTGCATGAACCTCATTTTTAGACTAAACAAAACAGCTGTAATCTTTGCTTAAAGATTCTAAAGAATAATGTGCATGAATTCAGAGAACATTTTTGAGGGTATGTCATTACAGTTCTTCTAAGAAAACAGTATATATGTAGATGGCAACCAGATGGTTCTAGAACAGCCAAGAATTTAGGATGAGACAGAAAAGTTTTCTTTTTCTCTGCAGCACAGGAGAGAGAAGATGTGATTGCATATTCATTCCTAGATTCAAAGACAAATTCCAGATGAATATAAAATGACCTTCTGTGTTTTTAGCTTGAGGAGGAAATTGTTATCCTAATTCTTTTCTTTTTCATAAACGCAGTATAAAAGAGACATGCAATTTATTTATATCCTGAACCATTCTCCTCTTGTCAATTAAAATTGGGAACAAAGTGAGCAACCACTTTTATGATTTAGTTTTTGTTTTTAAGAATAATCTTTACCCACAAACTCCTTACTTCCCATAATACTTCAGTCAGAACCCTGGCCTATAATCCACATGCACTTGACATTCTTCCAAATGTTAATTATTTCTGATACTCATATTATATCCATTATATCCAATGTAAAAGCCTCTTTGCAACTTAATCCATCTTCACCCTAACCCAGCAAAATGTATTTAGTCTCTGGAATATTATTGTTTTCCTCTAACTATAAATGTTGAAGGCAACAAACACCAACAGATCTTTATCAGTCACATTGTTAAAATTTTCCCATTCATACATTTCCCAGGCATTGCTTTTTCCTTCTTGTTATTAAGGCATTCAGTGAACACTATGCCAAGCATTCTTTTCTAAAGAATCATGATTGGGGGGCACCTGGGTGGCTCAGTCATGAAGCGTCTGCCTTCGGCTCAGGTCATGGTCCCAGGGTCCTGGGATGGAGCCCCACATCAGGCTCCCTGCTCAGCAGGAAGCCTGCTTCTCCCTCTCCCACTCTCCCTGATTGTGTTCCCTCTCTTGCTGTGTCTCTCTGTCAAATAAATTTAAAAAAAGATTTTTATTTATTTATTTGACAGAGAGAGAGAGCACAAGTAGGCAGAGAGGCAGGCAGTGGGAGAGGGAGAAACAGGCTTCCCGCTGAGCAGGGAGCCCGATGCGGGGCTCGATCCCAGGACGCTGGGATCATGACCTGAGCCGAAGGCAGACGCTTAACCGACTGAGCCACCCAGGCGCCCCTAAATAAATAAAATCTTTAAAAAAAAAAAAGAATCATGATTGGATCAATATGCAATTGGATAGGAAGAAGAAAGTAATAAAATGACTGGGTGAATTACAAATACTCCAGCTATCTAGAAGTTATTTTATTCATGCTCTTATACATCATACTTTCTTTATATATAAGGAAATATCCAGTCCATAAAATTATTATCAGACAATGGACTACCTAAAAAATGAAATATCAACATTGATGGAAAAAGACTTCTCAAGTGGATGAATGGGATGGCACAGTATTCCTGAATGTATGAACAGTTTATCTTTGTTACTGTCACTCATTTAAGTTTAAAAATTTGGTGGCAAGGGATATTTTTCTCTGTTATTAGTTATATTTATCCTTTCATTTATTTTTTTAAGTAGGCTCCATGCCCAACATGGAGCCCAAGGTAGAGCTTGAACTCACAACCCTGAGATCAAGACCTGAGCTGAGATCAAGAGTTGGGCGCTTAAACAACTGAGCTACCCAGGCGCCCCTACATTCTTCCTTTTAAATAATTTTCTAACTCCCAGATCCATTTCCTTTCAAGTCTGCTTAATATGTGTTTTTCAAACAATACCCGACTCCCAAACTTCAGACATTACTGGTATTCTCATCTCTCTTTGTTATAGAAAACAATGAAATAAAAGAAATTATGAATTTTCTTGATAGGAAGAGCATTTACACATTACATGTTTTGATACCTGAAATACTAACATTATAGTGCACCAATTTTCTCCCTTAAAATTAACTGCATTTTAATTTGCATCCACTGTGACTTTCACAGTACAAAAACCTGCATTCCTACTAATCACTTTGTTATCGAGAGGAACTGCAATCATATTTAGCAACAGAACACAGCATTGAGGTTTTTCAAGCTAGTTCTAGGACCAGAAAACCCCACTATTTTGTTATTTAACTATTATACATGAGGAAGAAAATAACCATTGAAATAATATATTTGAAAGTGATCTTTAAACTGTTAAATATATATACATATAAAGTGGAAAAGTGAGTTAAATCTTTGCCCTTGATGTTGAACTCTTCCCTCAATGTTACCACCCAATTCATACATTAGCAAATGTATTTATTCTTTCATTCAGCAAGCATTTACTCTCATATATTACATTCTATTATGTCATGTGAGAATATCAAATATGCAAAACTATAATGCATGTAAATCTATTTTATTTGCAGTTAACATCATTATTTGAGGAGAATAACTTATAACTCACTTTTCCCCTATTACCTGGAATAGTAAAACAAGGAATCTTCCATTCTCTTCCCTAATCTCTGCATACCTCCTTCCCTTGTTTCCATGATCTCTATGAGAAGTCAGAAAGTCATATCGTAAAATTGCTAAAGATTGTCCTCACTCTATTCAAAAAGTTTCTGAAATGCAAAGGGCCACTATGGATACCTTTAAGTATTTGAATAATTTAACTTTCACTAGATGCATTACTCTCAAATATGGTATTTACTTATTTTAAAGTATACTGCCCTCTAAAATAATAAGAAAATTAAATCCAAGTTGAATGGACTTTGAATGGCAAATGCACCTTGAACACACTAATGTTTCTGATGTAACAATTTCCTTTCAAGCACTGAGTAATATACGGAATTGTTGAATCATTATATTGTACACCTGAATTGAATATAACACTGTATGCTAACTACACTGGAATTAAAATTTAAAAAACTACTCATCTTTTATTTGTGAAATATATCAATAAAAACACAAAATTAAAGGTTGTCAAGTCCTACACCCAATGGTTTGATCTTCTTTCTACCAATACAAACAGGTGTTCTGAGACATGCTTATAATTTCCATATACTGAGAAACACTGTATGGAGCTATTAGCTATGTTTTAGAGTGTCATTCTCGAAAAGGACTACTCTGTCAAAAATGGCATTTATTTAAAGTATGACCTAGAAAATATGTTGCATTGTATTAGATGGTGTATCATTCAAGATTTAATTCAAATGCCATCTCTACCATCATGCCTTCTCTGACTCCTTCCTCCTTTCCTAGATGTTCTCTCACAGTCTCTCTCTCCCTTCTTTGAACACCCATTGCAATTTATTTTTACATTTTTTAGGTTATCATCATTAAATCATGTATTGTAATGGTTTGAGCAAATGTCTCATCTTCCATGATATCATGCTTATGTTATGCAAAGAGTAGTGTATATTTTTCATTCCCACTTTTGGTGTCAGAATGTCTTACACATATCTGTTGCACAAAATAGTTTTTTGAATGAAGGGATTTATGCTTTAAATAATTCCTTAAACAAATTCCCAAAGGCAATTAAAAACTTTCCAGGTCATTTATTACCTGTACCAGAAACTGGTGCCTTATTTCTTAATTTTAGACCTTTATGCTGTATTACTTTTATTGTTCTTTGATGGTTTTGAATTTCTTACCCTTGTTTCTCAAAAATAAACTATAAACTCCTTGGACAGTCTTTTAATACTTATATATGCCCAAAATTCTTAGCACAGTGGGTGCTAAGCAGGAGTGTTCAATTCAGTGGAATAAATGTTGCCGAAGACTCACCTAAGAAGCATTTCAGAACACAGCTAGCAGTCATCTCCTGGCCAAGGGAATCAAATCTCCAAAAATTTGCTTACCATGGCATTGACATTTATGTGATCCCCTTTCCTATTCCGAATATGAATGCAGGATATTGGCAAATTCAGTCCTACCCCCGTAGCCAGATTTCTCAGGTCAGCAGTACTGTATTCCCCACGCAACAGCAAACTGTTATTATCGGAACCAAGTCCTAGAGAGGCCTGATAGAGATAGGTCTGAGAAAGTCTCTCAACTGTAGTGACGTCTACTGTGGCTGATAACATACAAGGGCTCGAAGCCATCTTCCTCGCATACCTCAGTTCCTCTGGGGAGCGACAGCACCTTTGAGAACAACAAACTGGGCTCTGGTTCACCTTGATGCACAAAAAGAAAAGTAGCCACCCCAGAAATAAAAAGGAAATACAGGCCAGAGCAATTACTAAGTACAGGTTCTGGGTAGAAAGGTGGCCTCCTGTTTCCCAGGTATCTTCAAAGTCTGGAAGGACCTGAGGGACAGAGTTGCTCAACAGTACACCCAATGTGACAGAAGAGGAAAGTGATGGGTCTCCCTGGTCCCGAACCACGACCACCACCCTCTGTTTAACCACATCACTGGGAAGAATTAATCGGGCAGTTCGGAGCTCTCCCATACTGGCTGAAATTCTGAAAAGGCTGGAGTCAGAAGCCTGAGAAATATGGTAGGAAAGCCAAGCATTAGAGCCACTGTCTGCATCCTCTGCTACCACTTTTGTGACCAAGTGTCCACTTCTGGCAGAGCGGGGCACAATTTCCACTGGAACGGAGCCATTTCTGGGCACGGGAACCAAGATGACTGGAGCATTGTCATTCCTATCTACCACAAACAAGTTCACAGTCACTGTTGCACTCCTGGGAGGAATGCCACCATCCCGGGCTTCCACTTGGAAATGAAACCCCCTGAGCTGCTCAAAGTCAAAGGACGTTTTGGCAATGATAGCCCCGCTGGATGATTCTACTGCCACCAAGCTAGAGGCTGTCTGCCTTTCAGAGATAATATCCAGCAGCTCATAGAAGACAAGGCCATTCTTCCCCAGGTCAGGATCCTGGGCAAACACACAGCCTAGAGAGGCCCCAGGACCATTGTTTTCAGCCACAAAAAGTTCCTGTTGTGGTTGAGCAAAGCTTGGTGAATTGTCATTCACATCAGCAACAGACACAGTCAGTGTCCTGCGGGTGCTCAAGGCGGGTGAGCCACCATCTGAGGCAGTGATCAGGACCTGGTATTCGCCGACCTGCTCCCGGTCCAGCGGCCCATCAGTCAGCAAGCTGTAGTAGTTGTCAAAGGAAGCCTTCAGCTTAAAAGGGCCTCCACTGGACATGCTACAAACGACCTTACCGTTGGGACCGAGATCCTCATCCCTGAGACTGAGGAGAGCAATCACTGTGCCAGGCGCAGCGTCCTCAGAAACTGAACTGGACGGAGTCAGGAGATTCACCTCGGGGGCATGATCATTCACATCCATCACTTCCACCAGCAGTTTGACAGTACTAGCTAAACCGAAGGTGCCCTCATCCCTCGCCTCAATGTACGCCTCCAACAACGTTTCAGGTGGACCTAGTGAAGCAGCTACCCGCACCTCCCCAGTTCTAGGGTGCACGTGAAAGTGGTGTCGCAGCGCTGCTCGCGTGCTGTTGCTTAAGGAGTACCGGATTTCCCCATTGGAGCCTTCATCCGGGTCCGAGGCCTGAACTCGTAGTAACACAGTCCCGTTCGGTGCAGTCTCTGGTACCTTGGCGCGGTACACTGTGCGCTCAAATACAGGCGCATTGTCGTTTGTGTCCACCACTATGATGGTAACTCGTGCGTCTCCGGAGCGCGCGGGCTGCCCGCCGTCCCTAGCGCTGAGCACCAGCTGGTGGGTGGCGCGCTGCTCCCGATCCAGCGCTTTCGCTAATACCAACTCCGGGTATTCACTGCCGTCCACCTGCGATCCCATGATCAGGCGAAAGTGCTGGCTGGGGCTCAGACTGTAGCTTAGGACCCCGTTGCTTCCCTCGTCAGCATCTTGGGCATTAGGGAGAGTAAAGCGGGCTCCCGGCATCAGGAACTCGGGGATGTGCAGCTGCACGTCGCCGGCAGGGAAGAAAGGCGAGTTGTCGTTGGTGTCCACGACGTGAACTCGCATCGTGTGTAGCTCCAGCGGGTCCTCGAGCACCAGCTCATAGGTCAAGACGCAGACAGCTTTGGTCTCGCACAGCCGTTCGCGGTCCGCCGGCTCTAGGACCACCAAGCCACCGCTGGCCAGATCCACCCCGAAGTAGGGCTCGCGGTGGCCGGAAAGGAAGCGAAAGTTCCTCAAGGACAGAGCGGCCGCTGACAGCCCCAAGTCCGCGGAAACATTGCCTACGGCTACGCCCCGCTCGGTCTCCTCCAACACTGAGTATTCCAGCTGTCCGGCGGCAGAGCCGCAGGAGACCCACAGACATAAAACCGCCACCTTCCAGCCCGCCATCCTCCCTTTCGGCGTCCTCGCTCCACCAGCAGTGACCCAGGACCATGCTCCGGACTCCCGGAGAGCACGAACCCTAGGAAAGAGCAAGGGCCGGCCGCCCGCCGCAGCGGGCTAGAAGGGCACAGATCGCCGACGTTCGGCCTCCTGAATATACTGGAATTGCCCGGGACTGGCGGGCTGGAAGGTCTGCTCGCCGGACTGGAGCTTTGGCAGCCGTCTGGGAAAGCGGGGCTGGCCGGTGCGGAGGAGCGCAGCGCCGCCTAGGGGTGCAGAGACGAGGTAAACGGCTCGGGCTAGGGAGGCGCCGTCTCCATTCCCCCGCTGGCTGGGATCTCTCCGAAGTCCCGGCGGCCCGCGCCGGGCGGGGCAAGGAAGACGCTCGGGGAAATTAACACATCTTCCCTCCACCGGCGTTTCTAAGGACAACGCCCTAAGACCGGCCCCGTCTTAACCTCCACAGACGCCGCCTAAAGACTGCTCGTAGCTAGGGCTGAGCTCGGCTGGGCTCCTCTCGCCACTGTTTGACCGCGGAACGTCTAGTGCCGGGCGCTCGGACCCCCAGAACCCCTACAGTGCCCGCGAGGAGAGCGGAACTCCCAGAAAAACCGCCGGGCGGTGGCGGCGAGAGGCGGTATCGGGACCCTGAATGACCACGCCTTCGAAGCTTAAGGAAACAGGAGCCCCCAAATTAAGGGCTGACGTGCATCGCATGCTGGATTCCCAGCCTCTCTGCTGCGGGTTAAAGTCTCTCCTGCACCCTTTTTTTTACACTAGGAGCCAAGAATTCAATAGAGGCGACCAGCGAGGGGCAAATTGGGGAATAGGGTCCTCCTCAAGCTTCCCCGGCACTCTGGCTTTTCGAGGCACCCGGGTGGGTGAGTGCAAGGCTTACAGTTCGTTTGGCTTTTTGTGGGTCAGCAGTTTCTCTTTCCCCAGGAGGCCCTACTACGGAGTGCCTCACAAGCGGCCCTGGACGTTCTGGATGAGAGGTTAGAAACCAGTCCGTACAAGCACCTGAAACTCAGAAAGACTGACACTCATCCCCAACAGGACGTGCGAAGTGGAGTGGGAAGAAAGTAATTGAGATACTCTCCAGAGTGTGACCAGGAAACTATTCTGTAAATTTACTCTCTGTAAATATTTAGAAAATAGCGTTGAGGCAGGGTAGGAACTGACGAGCCGCCCATACGTTCTCCAATTTCGTTTTTAGGCCGGTCCCCTGAAGGGAAATAGGGATATTGATCAGTTCTATGAAAAACATCTCCGAGCTACAAAAAATATCTCCAGATTTCGCCTTGCACCCTACAACCAGGGGATTTCCCTGAGGGGGTAGGCGAGCTGAAAAAAGAGAGTGCCTTCAAAAGACTATTAAACACTAAATTTCTTAAACTTCTTTTAATACAATTGCAGGGTCCAAAGCCCCAGGAACCAAAATTTGAAAGACAAAAGCTGAATACTGATCAAGAATTGAAGCTTTCAGGGCAATGTTCATTCTTTCTTTCTTTTAAGATTTTACCCATTTATTTGTCAGAGAGAGAGAGAGAGGACACAAGCAGCAGGAGCGGCAGGCAGAGGGAGAAGCAGGCTCCCCACTGAGCAAGGAGCCTGATGTGGGACTCAATCCCAGGACCCTGGGATCATGACCTGAGCAGAAGGCAGACACTTAACTGACTGAGCCACCCAGCCATCCCAGGGCAATGTATTTTCTGGTCAGAAAACTGCCTAGAAGTGTTGATAATTATTGAAGCTGAATGCTGGATACAAGGGAGCTAATTACACAATTCTCTTAACTTTATTGTATGTTTGAGTACTTTAGAATACTATCTTAAATTGCTGATTAAAATGAGGGGTGGGGTGGCAGGCTGTTCCAGCATTCTGGTTTTAAAACTGAAAGTGGGATTGGTAAATTCATTATGCCACTAAGAACCAATCACCTCCCTGGAACAATACAAACCCAAACCCTTATCTCTTCCAGGGAAGCATGGCAAGCAGCAACATAAGGCAATTTAAGTAGTAAATGCTCTCCACTAATTTGTCTTTCTGAGTTAAGGAACCAAGAAAATCATTGACACCAAGTCTTGGATAAAACTAAAGCAGAAAACATGTCAGCCCTGTGAAGTGTTGTGTAGGGTCATAAGTATAGCTATCACGGGGAATGCTCATTAGGATGTGAGATAACCCATAAAAATTAAATTTATTCACCAAATTTCAGAACCAAAACTAATTATCTACTTCAGTGCCAGAGATTAGGATTTGCATTTCCTCATTTTCGTTTAATGCTGCCAGCTAAGCTAACAGCTTTGGGGTGTAAGGTTATACTTTTCACTTTTCCATTAGCAGCAGATGAAATACATCTGGAGAGACTAACTCAACTTTTGGAAGGCCCCTGATTTTAGGACCTGCAATCAAGTTTCCAGTTATACCGGGTTTAGGATTTCTAAGCTCTGTCTAGGAGGACAGTATGTGTGGTGGATTAGTAAGTGGGGAAAAGGAAAAACTCATACTGAGAATCAACATGGAAAATCTTGACAAAAACTCTTCCCCCTTCACACACCTCTCAGACTTCTGGTTTCCTCCCCTTTCCCATTTCTCTGTCTACACTGCCACTGATTATTATTTTCAAAGGATTTAATTTCTATCAAGAATAAGTGAATAGCACTCACCTAGTGGGATTTGTCCTGCCATCTGCCTCCCTATCTGTAGGCAAACCTGGGGTTTGTGGGAAAGCAATATTTAGGAGACATTTGGGATATTTAGATATCCCAAAGATGAAGTCTCAAGAGTTTTTCCTTTTGTATAAGATAACTAGGTGAACATTAACTCATAAATCGATAAAACTTCTCTTTGGCAGAACCTAATATTTCATTTTGCCATTTTATGCCATTTTCCATAGTTTCCCCTAATTCAGGCATTTTCAAGCTTTAATTAGGCACAAGTACAACTTTAAGTGGACTCAATACAGAAACAGTCTTAATTTCTGCTTGGGTTCTATTGCCAAGACTTACTATTATAAAGCTCTCCCAACCAAACTTGGCCTTAAGTTATAAATTCAAAAGATTTCTAGCAATAATGCATAAGCTCCTACTAGAGATCTTGCAGCCAAATGAGAAAATAGTAAATCTGATACATACCACAAAAGTGACGAGGGATGGAAGCAGAAAAATGTTCACATTTAGCCCAGAAGGCCTGCATAGTTTTAATAAGGCTCAAATACATCTTTAAAGGGTCTCATGACTGCCTGTATATCTCACTGATAGTTAATATTGAACTGGATGATAAGCACCAGAGAAATCTTGCAAAAGTAGTTTTATGAGTAGAAATTCAAAGAAATATTTATGATCTAATACTCCCTGCATGTCCCCTCCCGCTTCAGCACTAAGCATATATCCACCAGCTTCATACAGCCACAGTGCAGCTGTTTCTGCCCAGGGGCCCTGTCCCCTCACTACTTAAATAAATTACTAAGTTGCACCATATTGTATCTCAAGAATTTCTTGGCCCTTGTGCTCGACGACCCACAACAAAAGAATATTGCACTTAAAACAAAATTAAGATTTGATTGATTGATTGATTTGTCAGAGAGAGCGCGCACAAGCAGGGGGAGCAGCAGGCAGAGGGAGAAGCAGTCTCCTTCAATGCGGGACTCAATCCCAGGACCTCGGGATCATGACATGACCTGACGGCAGATACTTAACCAACTGAGCCACCAAGTATCTCTAAACCAGATTTTCTTAGTGCTTAAAATTATTCCTTGGGAATATATTATCTACTTAAACTAAATTTAAAGACATGATATCAGCATAACATTAAGCACATTTTCATCCTATAAAGGCTGATGAAGTGTCTAAAGCAAGTCTTCTCACCCCCCCCCCCCCCAAATCAAGTCTAACAGAGGAGGAGTTCTTTGGGGGTAGAGATCTATATTACTCAAATTTTGTTTCTTAAGCATCTAGCTAGGCTCTGGGCACACAAAATAAGTGGCTAAAGCACTCTCAATATACAACATCCTATGTCACTTTTTTTTTAACTTTCATCCTTTACCAATAACACATTACTACAGAATTTCTTTCTCAAATTTCTAATCCCAAAGAGCTAGTTTTTCTCCATGACATAATACCATATAAAGTATCTTGAACTTTTCTTCGAGAATCTTCACTCTGACTCTATGTTGTGTTTGCTCACTACTTTTTATAATTATGTACCAATTTTCCAAAAATTACCTTTTTCTAAAAATCTTTTTCTAGGGGCGCTTGGGTGGCTCAGTCGTTAAGCATCTGCCTTCGGCTCAGGTCATTATCCCAGGGTCCTGGGATCGAGCCCCGCATCGGGCTCCCTGCTCAGTGGGAAGCCTGCTTCTCTCTCTCCCTCTCCCACTCCCCCTGCTTGTGTTCCCTCTCTCGCTGTGTCTCTCTCTGTCAAAAAAATAAATAAAATCTTTAAAAAAAAATTTAAAAATTAAAAAAAAAATAAAAATCTTTTTCCATTTCATCTTCAAAGTGTAGCCCTCAGAACCTAAAGTCATACTCCAGGTTGGCCACATCTGACATAAAAAGAGATCTTTTTCTCCTTTATAAGAGATCTTTTCTCCTTTATAAGAAGAACATATATTAAGGCATGTGGTAAGGTGCGGGTATAGGTCCTAGCAAGAATAGAAGAAGGAAAAGGAACAAAAACAGTTTTTTCATGCGGTCCCTTCAGTTTCCCTGTCTTACACATGCCTCAATGTATGTCCTCCTTGTAACAGTCAAGGAGTTAATGATTTCTTCAGAGTCTTCCAGCACAACAGATAACATCTAAGGAGTGACCAAGAGAGGTCGTCACAACTGTTTTCCAAGACCACTGACTCCAGAGCTTCAGTGACTTATGGAGGATGTCTAAGAACTCATCCTTGTTTTGATCAATTCCTGAATGTCTGAGGGGACAGACCACTGTCTTCAATCCAAACCCTAAATGCCAAGCAAAGATTAGATTCTCTTTCTTTCCTTTCTGAGTCTCCCAGACTGTCTGTATCTGCTCTCTCCATGAATCTTCAATAAACCCTGCTCTCACTTCCTCTGGGCTCATGTTTGAACTCCATCCTGTGTGAAGCCAAGGACCCTCTTGGCTGGTCCTGTGGGACCCCCTCTGCATCCTTGGACCCAGCCAGCCTGCATCACTTTCATTTTAAATATTACAAACCAAGGAACAGAGTCTAAAATTGCATCTAGCTCATCACATACTTTTTCATGATGGATTGAAAACTAAAATTCACACCTATTTCTTCTAGATGCTCTTAAGCCACAGATCAAAAAGTCCTAGACTTGTGTACTTTTTCTTTTTACTTCAATTTGCTGAATATCATTGGGTTAAAAGTTAACCTATCTAGTTCAATCACATAATATATTTTATCTACATTCAAATTTTGTATTGCTACATATTTGGTAAGCAGTCACACTAGATCTTCCTCTGAGCTGCAGATGAAAATTTTCATCAAGTGTGGCTGAAAAGGAAGGCCTGCAACCATTACCAACCAACCTGACATCGGTTTATTAGTGCTTAACCTGAAATAAAAATCTGACAAAGACACTCTATCAACATTCTCCAGAAAAGACTCTACATAAATCTCACATTATCGTTTCAAAACAGGCTAAACAAAATATTACTAGATCATCATTATGATAGATGCTTAAAAGAAATTTGATAAAAATTTGACAGCTGTCACAAAACAATGACCATCTTCATTTTATTTATTATTTAAAGATTTTATTTCTTTATTTGTCAGAGGAAGAGACAGAGCACAAGCAGGGGGAGCAGCAGGCAGAGGGAGAAGTGGGCTCCCTGCTGAGGAAGGAGCCCAATGCAGGGTTCGATCCCAGGACCCTGAGATCATGACCTGAACCGAAGGCAGACGCGTAAACTGACTGAGCCACCCAGGCATCCCAAATCTTCATTTTAAACAGTAAAACACCAGAATTATTTCCACAAAAAATCATGAGCATAACAAGACACTTCATGTCATAGTTATTATTCAATACCAACTTGGATATTCTGGTCAACATAAGATAAAGAAATGTGTGTGTGTGTGTGTGTGTGTTAGAAAGAAGGATAACACATATTGTTAGATGATAAATCTATAGGTAATATAATTTTCTACTCATAAAATCCCAGAAAATTAGAACTAAAAAGAGTTCAGTGACATGATTAGCTTTCATCTTTGATGAAACTCTATAAAACACTTGAACTTCAATCATAATATATATGAAAAGAAGTTACCAAGTGCCACAAAAATTGGACCATGATGTGAGAAAATGCTAAGAGTGAATTCCTGCCACTGGAGACTTGGGAAGAGCTGGTAGACTGGGGTTTCCCAGAGTAGTGGTTCACACTGAAATGCAAAACAAATGATTCCTTGTTTGGAACTACAGGAATGCAAAATTTGCCACCCCAAAATCTGTCTCTTTGGCTGGTATATTATTTCAGGCTGGTTATTTTTTCCCAAGTTTTCATTTAAATTCCAGTTAGTTAACATACAGTGCAATATTAGTTTCAGGTATAGAATTCAATGCTTCAAAGTTATATACGACAACCCATGCTCATCATAGGCTAGTTATTTTAAGAAACAGAAGACTCAAGAAGTTTTTTGTTTTTTTGTTTTTGTCTCCCCTCTAACTGCCTAAAAGAATTTACAGGACCTGTTCCCGGAAGGTAGCTATCACCATAGATAACTGCAGCATAATATGAACTAGAATGGTAGACAGGGAAGAAGCTAGCAAGGCCTGTTTGATCAAAGTCCTCCCAATGTCATATTTTTTTTGGATGGCCCAGCACACATTTGTTTACCAAACATTTACTCTTTCCATTCTTCCTATGAAGTTCCTTCTTCCCCTTTGAAGCCTTAGACCCTACCCCTTTCTGTTTAGTTCAGAAAGTCATATATGTACTTTATTTTGTCTGTCTTTGGAATCTCTAATGTTTATGTGGATTCCCTGTATGTATGTAATTAAATTTTATTTTCTCCTGTTAATCTGTCTCATGTTAATTTAATTCTTAGACCAGCCAAAAGAACCTTGAAGGTAGAGAAAACTTTTTCCTCCCAAGACTGAAACAAAAAGATCTAGGTACATAGGCTGAATCTGGCAGGATTCTCCTATAATCCTATTTGTCAGCACAAAATATAAGAGAAAGCAGGATAAATGTGACAGAGAGCAGAAGCACTATTATTTCAAGAGTGAACCTAAGGTTGTCTGTAGTAAGGTGAAGAGAAAATTCTGGATAACAAATTGCTCTGCAGCTGCCAATTCTCAGCAGCTGGAGGTATGTAAAAGCTAAGGTACACACAAACCACTCTACCAAACAGTAATAAGGATACCTTCATGTTAGTCCAGAGCACTGCTGGCCCATCCATTTACATTCTCCACCTGCAGATAGCTAGTCTTGAAGGAACTCCTTTCGAAAATGAGTCGTAATCAAAAACAAGCCAAAATGGGATCTCCATAAATACTATAAGAAAGATTAGAAAATAAACATGTACATCTGTCTCACTGCCAGAGTCACAAAGGGATCTTTCTTGGATGTTCACTGTGAGAACTTGGTGGGATTCCTTACTACATCCCTAGATTCACTCTTGGGCAGAATTATCAGACTAGATATTAAAATTACAAGGTCCAACCATATGCCATCTACAGAAGGCACCTTTGGACTCAAAGATACAAATAAGTTGAGGGTAAAGGATGGAAAAACATATATTATGAAAAAAGCAACCCCAAGAGAGCTGCAGTGGCTATACTAATATCAGACAAAAATATTACTAGAAATAAAGAGGGACATTTCATAATGACAAGAGTTTGTTAGGAAAGTGTAACAATTATAAGCATATAGACAGTTAACAACAGAGCCCCTAAATACATAAAGCAAAAGCTAACAGAAATGAAAGAAGAAATAGACAATTCAATACTAAAAGCTGGAGATTCTATTTTTTTTTTTTAAGATTTTATTTATTTATTTGAGAGAGAGAGAGAGCACAAGAGGGGGGAGCGGGAGAGGGAGAAGCAGACTCCCTGCTGAGCAGGGAGCCCGATGCGGGACTCGATCCCAGGACTCCAGGATCATGACCTGAGCCGAAGGCAGTTGCTTAACCAACTGAGCCACCCAGGCGCCCAAAGCTGGAGATTCTAATACCTTACTTCCAGCAATGGATAACAACTAGGCAGATGATCAGTAAGGAAACGGAAGGCTTTAAAAACACTGTAAACCAACTAGACCTAAAAGACATCTACAGAATACTAATCCACTGACAGCACAATATACATTCTTCTCAACTGCATACAGAACATTCTCCATAACCGACCACATGCTAAGTGTCAAGCAGATGACTGTGCACCAGTTATCAACACCAAAGGAGGACTCTAAATACTTTCTGCCCATTGCATCTTGGTATCAGAGTTGCCAAGAAGAACACAGTACAGTCCAGCAGGATGGAACAGCATTGTACTTAGGTAGAGAAAGACAGAGCGAGATCAGCTTCAGTATTGGGCATCAGTACCCCATGGCCAGTGGGTTTCCCCTAGAGGCTGTTGCAGGGCAATATGCCTACATGCACCCCTCTTGTAACATAGTAGAAAGATCTTTTCCCCTATTCACAGAGGATAGATACAACAGTGGGGTTGGCCAGGTGCCACATGATTCACGTGCTCCAAGCAGAGACAAAAGAGCTTCAGTGAGCCTGAAACAGGGAAAGATATTCCCACACAAGATGATAAGCCTAGCACTGGCTGTGTAGACTCCATTTCTTGGTAACGAAGGGTTCCAAGCCCAAGACCCATTCTTTTTTTTTTAAGATTTTATTTATTTGACAGAGAGAGACACAGAGAGAGAGGGAACACAAGCAGGGGGAGTGGGAGAGGGAGAAGCAGGCTTCCCACAGAGCAGGGAGCCAGATGCGGGGCTCGATCCCAGGACTCCGGGATCATGACCTGAGCCAAAGGCAGACGCCTAACGACTGAGCCACCCAGGCACCCCCCCAAGACCCATTCTTATCTGACTGAGTGAAAGTTGAAAGACTGAACATGAGAGTGCCCTTCCCAACACCATGCCATAAAATAAGCTTCAATAAGTTTAAAAAGACTGATAACATACAAAATGCGTTCTCTGACCATAACAAAATGAAATTAGAAATCATAACAAAATGAAATGTGGGGAATTCACAAATATGTGGAAATTAAATCACATATGCTAAAATAACCAACGGGTCAAAGAAGAACAAGGAAAATTAGGAAACACTCTGAGATAAATGAAAATGAAGACACAATATATGAAAACTTATGGAATGCAACTAAAAGTGCTCAGAGGAAAATGCTGTAATGTCGACACCGAGAAGGAAGAAATATCTCAAATCAATAACCTAACCTCTTACTTTAAGATGCCAGAAAAATAAAAGCAAACCAAATCTAAAGCAAACAGAAGGAGAGAAATAATTAGGATTAAAGTAAAAATAAGTGAAATAAAGAAGGGAAAAACAGTAGAGAAAGACGACAAAGCCACAAGTTGGTTCTTTGAAAAGATCAACATAATTGACAAACCTTTACCTAGACTGACCAAGAGAAAAAGCAAGAAAATGAAAATTACTAAAACCAGAAATGAAAGGAGACAGTACTACAAACATTAAAGGAATAAAAAAGATAAGAGAATACTATGAACATTTGTATGCCAATAAATGAGTAGTTTATTTTTTTTTAAGATTTTTTATTTATTTGACAGAGAGACAGCGAGAGAGGGAACACAAGCAGGGGGAGTGCGAGAAGGAGAAGCAGGCTTCCCGCTGAGCAGGGAGCCCGATGCAGGGCTCGATCCCAGGACCCTGTGATCATGACCTGAACCGAAGGCAGACGCTTAACGACTGAGCCACCCAGGCGCAGTTTAGATGAAACTAAACTGCGTGTAGTTCTGGTGATAGCCTAATGGGGGTTCGCTTATAAGAGAGAAATTTTTCTCTCTTGTTGCTCTTAAAATTCTCTCTTTGCCTTTGATTTTATACAGTTTTATTATGATTCATCTCAGAGAAGATGAGTAGTTTAGATGAAACAAACTCCTAGAATACACAAATACCAAAATTGGGTAAAAAAAAAAGTAGAAAATCTGACTGGACATATGAAATGTAAAAAGATTGAATTAGTAACATTAGAACTACACAGAAAAAAAAAAAAGAACCAAAAGGCATCATGAATGAATCCTATCAAACATTTTAATAAATATTAATAGCAGTTCTTTACAAACTCTTTCAAAGAATAGAAGAGGAGCAAAGGGCAATTGAATGGCTCAGTTGGTTAAGCATCTGACTCGGTTTTGGCTCAGGTCATGATCCCAGGGTCCTGAGATCGAGTCCCATGTAGGGTTCAGTGCCCAATGTGGAATCTGCTTGTCCCTCTCCCTCTCCTCCTCCTCTCCCCTGTTTTCTCATAAATAAACAAATAAAATATTTTTAAAAAAAGAAAAAAAAAAGGAAGAGGAGCAAATACTTCCTGGCTCATTCTGAGGGTTATATTACCCTGATACCAAAACCAAAGACACCAGAAAGGAAAACTGCAGACCACTATCTTTTATGAATATAAACACAAAAATACTCAATGGAATACCAGAAAACCAAATTCAGCAATATATAAAAGAAATTATATACCATCACCAAGTAAGAGTTATCCCAGAAATGCAAAGTTGGTTTAATATCTGAAAATCAATAAATGTAATATATCTTATATATTAGTTTGCTCAGGTTGTTGCCAAAACAGAATAGGAATTCCCAGCCCTATTTCCCCACAAAAATACCATGAACAACAATATATGGACCAAAATTCCTTTATGAGGATTCCAGAATCCAGTTACAAAGCTGGAGTACCCCAGGTGAACACAAGGCTGAAATAGCTGTGCTGAAACAAGTACAAAGAATACTTTTACTTTGCTCACATCAGCCCCTCACCCACGCTGGCACACCTCAGCACCAAGAAAGAACACCCTGGCTTGCTATTTCACCTTCAAGAGGAAAAAGGAGAACACAGCATGTATCCAATGTATCAGCTTCTCAGAAGGCTGCCTAAAGGACTAGTTTCTATATTGCTTCAATCAGAGAACTGATCAAACTGGCATCATTTGGATGCCTGAAGGCTATGGAGAACAAAAAAAAAAAACCAAGGGGACAGCTTGCTCCTTCGGGAAGGAGGGAGAAAAGTGAGGATGTGTCCACATTTTTGGGTTTTTGGAAAGCTGCCTAAGAAGCTGGTATCTGTTTTACCTGACTTAGGGTGCTGACAGGAAACTAGCACACTTTGAATGCCTAGTGACCACTGAGAACAAGGGAGAACAGCTTATTGCTGTAGAACCAGAAAACTGAAATGCTGCAGATAGACACTAGAGGGAGCAACAAAGATCATTTTAAATTATCCAGTCAAAAGGAGCGCTATAGGAAACAAACTGGGGGCTGCTGGAGGGGAGGGGGGTGGGAGGATGGGAGTAACTGGATGATGGGCATTAAGGAAGACATGTGATGTAATCAGCACTGGGTGTTATATGCAACTGATGAATCACTAAATTCTACTCCTGTAACTAATAATGCACAATATATGTTAACTAAATTGAATTTAAATTAAAAAAATTTTTAAAGGAACAAAAAGAAAAAATAGTGAAAAGGAATAAAGAAAAACTATGGGACGTACAGGACTTATGGGACACCTTTATTTTTTTTTATTTTTTAAAGATTTTATTTATTTATTTGACAGAGAGAGAGCACAAGCAGGGGGAACAGGAGAGGGAGAAGCAGGGTCCTCGCTGAGCAGGGAGCCTCATGCGGGGCTCCATCCCAGGACCCTGGGATCATGACCTGAGCCTAAGACAGATGCTTAATTGACCGAGCCACCCAGGCGCCCCAGGGACACCTTTAAAAGAAACTATCACTGGAATCTCAGAAGAAGACAGAAAAGGGTAGGAAGCTTATTTAAAGAAATAATGAGAGAGAACTTCTCAGACACGGGGAAAGATTTGGACATCCAAGTTCATGAAGCTAATAGGTCACCCCAAAATGTCAATCCAAAATAATCTTCTCTGAGATGAATCATAATAAAACTGTATAAAATCAAAGGCAAAGAGAGAATTTTAAGAGCAACAAGAGAGAAAAATTTCTCTCTTATAAGCGAACCCCCATTAGGCTATCACCAGAAACACTGCAGGCCAGGAGAGAATGGGGTGATATAATTCAAAGTGCTGAAATAAAAATAAACCACCAACAAAGAATACTTTATGCAGCAAAGTTATCCTTCAGAAATGAAGGTGAGATAAAGACTTTCCCAAATAAACAAAAGCCTGGGGAGTTCATTGCCATTAGACCTGCCTTACAAGAAATGCTGAAAGGAGTTCTTCAAGCTGCAATGAAAGGATGATAACTAGTGATAACTAGTAACATGAAAACATATGAAGGGGCTCCTGGTTGGCTCAGTTGGTTGGGCATGTGCCTTCGGCTCAGGTCATGATCCCGGGGTCCTGGGATAGAGCCCTACATCGGGCTCCCTGCTCAGCAGGGGGCCTGCTTCTCCCTCTCCCTCTGCCGCTCCCACTGCTTGTGCTCTCCTGCTCTCCCGTTCTGTCAAATAAATAAATAAAATCTTTAAAAAAATAAAGATTTTATTTATTTGACAGAGAGAGACACAGCGAGAGAGGGAACACAAGCAGGGGGAGTGGGAGAGGGAGAAGCAGGCTTCCCACAGAGCAGGGAGCCTGATGCGGGACTCGATCCCAGGACCCTGGGACTATGACCTGAGCCGAAGGCAGATGCTCAACGACTGAGCCACCCAGGTGACCAAATAAAATCTTTAAAAAAAAAAGAAAGAAAACATATGGAAACATAACATATGCTGGTAAAAGTAAGTATAGAGTTGGATTAACAATACCCAATATTGTAATATGGTGGTGTGATAACCACTTTAAGACTTCAATACCCCACTTTCATCAATGGATAGAACATCCAGACAGATAATAAATAAGAAAACATTGAATTTTAACTCTACTTTAGACCAAATGGACCTAACAGACATGTACAGAACATACCCACCAACTTCAGTAGAATACACATTCTTCTCAAGCGCACATGGAACATTGTCCAGGATAGAGCATATGTTAGGTCACAAAATAAGACTGAAATCATACAGAGTAGCTTTTCGGGCCACAACCATATGAAACTAGAAGTCGATAACTGGAGGAAAACTAGAAAATTCAGAAATATGTGGAAATTAAATAACACACTCCTGAAAAACAGTGGGTCAAAAATGAAATCAAAAGGAAATAATATTTTGAAACAAGTGAAAATGGAAACACAACGTACCAAAACTTATGGGATGCAGCAAAAGCAGGGCTAAGAGGGAAGTCTATAGCAATAAATAACTATATTAAGAAAAATGATTTTGGGGAACCTGGGTGGTGCAGTTAGTTAAGTGTCGGACTCTTGGTTTCCACTCAGGTCGTGATCTCAGGGTGGTGATTTCAGGGTCATGAGATGGAGCCTGGATAGGGTTCCGTGCTCAGAGCGGAGTCTGCTTAAGACTACGTGTACCCCGGGGCACCTGGGTGGCTCAGTCGTTAAGCGTCTGCCTTCGGCTCAGGTCATGATCCCTGGGTCCTGGGATCGAGCCCCGCATCGGGCTCCCTGCTCCGCGGGAAGCCTGCTTCTCCCTCTCCCGCTCCCCCTGCTTGTATTCCCTCTCTCGCTGTGTCTCTCTCTGTCAAATAAATAAATAAAATCTTTAAAAAAAAAAAAGACTACGTGTACCCCAATGTTTATAGCCGCAATGTCCACAATAGCCAAACTGTGGAAAGAGCCAAGATGTCCATCGACAGATGAATGGATAAAGAAGATGTGGTATATAAATACAATGGAATATTATGCAACCATCAAAAGGAATGAAATCTTGCCATTTGCAACGACGTGGATGGAACTGGAGGGTGTTATGCTGAGCGAAATAAGTCAATCAGAGAAAGACATGTATCATATGACCTCACTGATATGAGGGATTCTTAATCTCAGGAAACAAACTGAGGGTTGCTGGAGTGGTGGGGGGTGGGAGGGATGGGGTGGCTGGGTGATAGACATTGGGGAGGGTATGTGCTATGGTGAGCGCTGTGAATTGTGCAAGACTGTTGAATCACAGATCTGTACCTCTGAAACAAATAATACATTATATGTTAAAAAAAAAAAGAAGAAGAAGAAGATAGCAGGAGGGGAAGAATGAAGGGGGGGGAGTCGGAGGGGGAGATGAACCAGAGAGATGATGGACTCTGAAAAACAAACTGAGGGTTCTAGAGGGGAGAGGGGGTGGGAGGATGGGTTAGCCCGGTGATGGGTATTAAAGAGGGCACGTTCTGCATGGAGCACTGGGTGTTATACACAAACAATGAATCATGGAACACTACATCAAAAACTAATGATGTAATGTATGGTGATTAACATAACATAATAATATAAATAAATAAATAAATTAATTAATTAAAAGGTTCATTAAAAAAAGACTCTATCAGCTCCTCCCCCCTGTTCTCCCCTGTGCTCTCTCTCTCTCTCTCTTGCTCTAAAATAAATATGTCTTAAAAAAGAAAAAGAAAAGGGGGCGCCTCGGTGGCTCAGTCGGTTAAGCGTTTGCCTTTGGCTCAGGTCATGACCCCAGGGTTCTGGAATCCAGCCCCGCACTGGGCAACCTGCCCGGGTGGGGAGTCTTCTTCTCCCTCTCCCTTTGCCCCTCCTCCCCTGCTTGTGCATGCTCTCTCTCTTATTCTCTCAAATACATAAAATCTTTTTTTAAAAAAGAAGAAAAAGAAAAATGATCTCACTTATGTGGAACCTAAAAAAACCTAAAAGATACAGAGAACAGATTGGTGCTTGCCATTTGCAGTGGATGAGAGTGGGCAAAATGGGTGAAGGTGAGCAAAAGGTACAAACTTCTGGTTATAAAATAAATAAGTAATATACAGAATAGTTACTATAGTTAATAATACTGAATTGCATATTTGAAGGTTGCTAAGAGTAGATCTGAAGAGTTCTCATTAAAAGAAAAAAATTTTGTAACAATATATGGTTATGGGTATTAACTAGACTTATTGTGGTGATCATTTCCCAATATATACAAATATCAAATAATTACATTGTATATCTGAAATGAATACAATGTTATGGGTCAATTATATTTCAATTTTTCAAATAAACTTAAAATTAGAAATAAATGTTTATTATTTTAATTAATGGATGTTCCATATAAAAATTAAGATCTTCCTAACTAAACATGGAGACTATAAAATCCATAAAAGAAAAATAAACATATTTTAATATAGAAATATAAAAAACACTTTTACATAGCAAAATATACTATAAACAAATCAATATAAATTGTATAGGAGGAAAAAAATTGTGAAATAGGTAAAAGATAAAAGTTAATATCTGTTTTTTACAAAGAACTTTCCTAAACTGAAAAAAAAAAACTTTTCAAATAAAAATGGGCACGAATTTAAATGACAAATCAAAGAAAACCTCTTTCAATGATAATATGCTCAAATTCACTGGTGGTATGTGGAATTAAAATTAAAGTTACAATGATATATAAAACCACTATTGATTTTAGAGATAAGAAAGGGTGCTCATTACTTGCTGGTGGAAATTAAAAGTATGACAAAATTCTTGGAATGTACTCTAGCAACACATTTTTTTTTAAAAAGATTTTATTTATTTATTTGACAGAGAGAGACACAGTGAGAGAGGGAACACAAGCAGGGGGAGTGGGAGAGGGAGAAGTAGGCTTCCCGACCGAGCAGGGAGCCCAATGCGGGGCTCCGGGGGCTCGATCCCAGGACTCTGGGATCATGACCCGAGCTGAAGGCAGACACCTAACGACTGAGCCACCCAGGCGCCCCTCTAGCAACACATTTTAAAATTAAAATTATTAATACCCTTTGATGTGTCTGTTCCATGCCTGAAAGTGAATTTCACAGAAATAAAAGCACCAATATTTTAGAAATATGTAAATGATAGTTCAGCATGGTTTATGAGGGCAAAAGAACACTTGAAACAAAGTGCTCATCAACAAGTGAATAACTGAATATATCAATGATTCATCCTGCATTATGAGGTACTAGACAGCTATTAAAAGTATCAGATTTGTGGGGATTTCCAAAGACATTGGTGATTGAGAAGTGTAAAATGCATTATCTATCCTAATAAACTTTCTAAAATAAACAATAACAAAAAAATCCATCAGATGCATGCACGTGTGGAGCAATTAAGTGACTGCAAATAAATATGTGAAAAGAAAATCACAAGCCTCCTTTGTATTGGATACCTGACGGGAATGGTGATGCGCCCAGAAGAAAATGAGGAGGGACCAAACCAAAAGAGTTTTTTTTTTTTTTAAAGAAACAAAAATGAACTGGGGCACCTGGGTGGCTCAGTCGGCTGGATGTCTGCTTTTGGCTCAGGTCATGATCCCAGGGCCCTGGAATCGAGCCCTGCATCGGGCTCCTTGCTCACCGGGGAGAGGGGAGGCGTTGCTTCTCTGTCTCCCTCTGTGCTCTTTCTCCTCTCTCAAGTAAATAAATAAAATATTTTTTATTTTTTTTATTTTTATTTTTTATTTATTTATTTGAGAGAGAGAGAATGAGAGAGAGCACATGAGAGGGGGGAGGGTCAGAGGGAGAAGCAGACTCCCTGCCGAGCAGGGAGCCCGATGCGGGACTCGATCCAGGGACTCCAGGATCATGACCTGAGCCGAAGGCAGTCGCTTAACCAACTGAGCCACCCAGGCGCCCAATAAAATATTTTTTAAAAAGAAAAATAATGAACTTTTAAAGGGCATTTTTGTAAGAGGTTATGTGCTCTTTAAAAGAAAACACATATACGGGCATATGTATAAATTTTTTAAATAAACACATTTGTTTTAAAATTCTCATTAGCCTCACTAAACAAACCTTTCTGAACGCTTAAGTATTCATAATGTGTGGTTTCTTGTAAATGTGCACATAGGAAATAAATACTTACAAACTGTTAGTAATACTAAAAAAAACCCGCACAAATGATTAGCATTATGGGCAATTTGTTATGGCTTTTTATTTACGATTTCAATCTGAACAATTATTTATTTGTTTGTTTGGAGAGACAGAACAGGCGCGTGGGGTGGGGGGAGAGGTAAAGAGAGAGGAAGAGAGAGAAACTTTAAGCAGGCACAACACTCAGAGCTAGCCCCACCTGAGGCTCAATCTCCCGACCTTGAGATCAGGACCTGAGCCGAAATAAAGTCCGAAGCTTAACCGACTGAGCCACCTAGGCGTCCCAATCTGAACAATAATTCAATCCATGATGTCAGTAACACTCATTAAATACCATGACGACGAGCAAAATTAAAGAATAATGTTACAACTGAGAAAGACGAACCTTAAACGATAACACTGAGAGTTAGGCTAAAAGAGTAGGGCAGTTTTTAATACGAACTCACCTCTTTCAAATGTTCTAAGTCTGGTTCTCTTTCACCCGTTCCCTCCGTAGAACTCAGACACGGAGGAAGGCTGGGGCTGAAGGCCATGAGGTCGGTCTTAGGCTGCGGCGGGCCCTCCCCGGAGCACACCCTGTGCCGCCTCTGCTGCGAGTA
>NW_022589735.1:192803-207889 GCF_004348235.1 Phoca vitulina
TCCGGGGAGGGCCCGCCCAAGACCGACCTCATGGCCTTCAGCCCCAGTCATCCACCCTGTCTGGTAGTGGGTGATATGAGCGAGCAACAGGATTTAAATGATGAGCATTGTGCCAAGGTAAGTCTGAATTGTCATAATTAACAGTTAATACATACATGAAATACTAAATTGTTTCCTTAGAATTTCTCTTTACATTTTTCATTTTAAAAAATTTGAATAAATTTACTTACTACAATCTGTTCATTTTTTCTGTTAACTATTGTAATCTATGTAGTTTGTTATTAGTCTTAATTTAAACTGGAATCAGACATTATACCTATTTGTGGTGCATTTTTATTTATTTATTTATTTATATATTTTAAAGATTTTATTTCTTTTTTGACAGAGAGACAGCGAGAGAGGGAACACAAGTAGGGGGAGTGGGAGAGGGAGAAGCAGGCTTCCCGTCGAGCAGGGAGAGCCCGATGCGGGACTCGATCCCGGGACCCTGGGATCATGACCTGAGCCGGAAAGCAGACGCTTAACGACTGAGCCACCCAGGCGCCCCTGTGGTGCATTTTTAATATGCATAAGTAGCAGGTTTTTTTCTAATTATTTATGTAGAATTTTCACTTCTTTGCATTAGATCCAAATAGTGGTTAAATAGAAATTCAAGGGAACTTGCACTTTGATCAAGTAAATTCATATAAAATCTGTATTCCTCAGACACTGCAAATCTCTTATGTTTGAATTTTATTTGGTGTGTTGCTTTTCATGGAGATATTTCTTCTTTTTAAAAAAGTTTGTATTTGGGTGCCTGGGTGGCTCAGTGGATTAAAGTGTCTGCCTTCAGCTCAGGTCACGATCCCAGGGTCCTGGGATGGAGTCTGCATGGGACTCCCTGCTTGCTTGCTCTCTTTCTCTCTCAAAAATAAATAAAGATTAAAACAAATTTTTACTTAAATTCCAGTTAATTAACATACAGTGTTATGTTAGTTTTAGGTGTAAAATTTAATGATTCAGCACTTTCATGCAACATCCGGTGTTCATCACAAGTGGACTCCTTAATTGGGGTCCTCTGTTTAACCCATCACCCACCCACCTCCCCTCTGGTAGCCATCAGTTTGTTCTCCATAGTTTAGAGTCTGTTTCTTGGTTTGCCTCTCTCACCTCTTTCTCTTTCGCTCTTTTTTCCCCTTTGCTCATTTGTTTTGTTTCTTAAATTACACATGAGTGAAATCATATGGTATTTGTCTTTCTCTGACTGACTTATTTCACTTAGCATAATACCCTCTAGCTCCATCCACGTTGTTGAAAATAGTAAGATATCATTCTTTTTATGCTGAGTAATATTCCATTGTGTGTGTGTGTGTATATATATATAACATCTTCTTCATCCATTCATCAGTCACTAGACACCTGGGCTGTTTCCATTTTTGGCTATTGTGGATAATGCTGCTATAAACATCAGGGTGCATGTATCCCTTTGAATTAGTATTTTTGTATCCTTTGGGTAAATACCCAGTAGTGCAATTGCTGGATGGTAGGGTAGTTCTGTTTTTTAACCTTTTGAGGAACCTCCATGCTGTTTTCCAGAGTTGGCTCCACCAGTTTGCATTCCCTCCTACACTGAAAGAGTGTTCCTCTTTCTTCCCATCCTGGCCAACACCTGTTGTTTCTTGTGTTGCTGATTTTAGCCATTCTGATGGGTGTGAGGTGATACTTCATTGTAGTTTTGATTTGTATTTCCTTGATGATGAGTGCTGTTGAGTAGTTGTCATGTGTCTGTTGGCCATCTGTGTGTCTTCTTTGAAAAATATCTATTCATGTCATCTGCCAATTTTTAAGTGGATTTTTCATTTTTGGGGTGTTGAGTTCTATAATACTTAATATATTTTGGATACCAACCCTTTATCAGGTGTCATTTGCAAATATCTTCTCCCATTCTCTAGGTTGCCTTTTAGTTTTGTTGATTGAATCCTTCACTATGTAGGAGCTTTTTATCTTGATGAAATCCCAATAGTTTTTGCTTTTGTTTCTCTTGCCTCAGGAGATATATCTAGAAAGAAATTGCTATGCCCACGCCAAAGATGTTACTGCTTGTATTCTCTAGGATTTTTATGGTGTCAAGTCTCACATTTAGGTCTGTAATCCACTTTGAATCTATTTTTGTGTAAGAAAATGGTCCAGTTTCATTCTTTTGCAGGTTGCTGTCCAGTTTTTCCAGTACCCTTTGTTGAAGAGACTGTCTTTTTCCCATTGAATATTCTTTCCTGCTTTGTCGAAGATTAATTGATCATATAGTTGTGGGTTCATTTCTGGGTTTTCTGTTGTGTTCTGTTGATCTCCATGTCTGTTTTTGTGCCGATACCATACTGTCTTGATCACTACAGCTTTGTAATATAACTCAAAGTCTGGAATTGTGATGCCTCCAGCTTTGTTTTCCAAGCTTGCTTTGGCTATTCGGGGTCTTTTTTGGTTCCATACAAATTATAGGATTGTTTTTTCTAGCTGTGTGAAGAATGCCACTGATATCTTAATAGGGACTGCATTAAATGTGTAGATTGCTTTGGGCAGTGTTGACATTTTAACAATATTTGTTCTTCCAATCCATGAGTAGGGATTATCTTCACATTTTTGTCATCTTCAATTTCTTTCATCAGTGTTTTACAGATTTCAGAGTCCACGTCTTTCTCCTCTTTGGTTAGGTTTATTCCTAGGTATCTTACTGGTTTTGGTGAAGTTGTAAGTGGGATTGATTACTTAATTTCTTTCTGCTGCTTCATTATTGGTATATAGAAATGCAACAGATTTCTGTATGTTGATTTTGTATTCTGCGACTTCACTGAATTCATTTATCAGTTCTAGGAATTTTTTGGTGGAGTCTGTTGGGTTTTCTATATAGAGTATCATGTCATCTGCAAATAATGAAAAATTTATTTCTTCCTTGCCGATTTGGATGCCTTTTATTTCCTTTTGTTTTCTGATTGCTGTGGTTGGGGCTTCCAGTACTATATTAAGTAATAGTGGTAAGAGTGGACATCCTTGTCTTGTTCTTCACCATAGAGGAAAAGCTTTCAGTTTTTCCTCATTAAGGATGATATTATCTGTGGGTTTTTCAGTTGAGGTATGTCCCCTCTAAACCTACTTTGCTGAGGGTCTTTATCATGAATGGATGTTTTACTTTGTCAGATGCTTTTTCTGCATCTACTGAAAAGACCATATGGTTCTTATTTTTTCTTTTATTAATGTGGTGTATCATGTTGATTGATTTGTAAAAATTGAACCACTCTTTCAACCCAGAAATAAATCTTACTTGATCATGGTGAATGATTTTTTAATGTATTGTTGGATTTGGTTTGCTAGTATCTTATTGAGAATTTTTGCATCCATGTTCATTGAGAATATTGGCCTGTCGTTCTCGTCTTTAGTGGAGTCTTTATCTGGTTTTGGCATCAGGGTAATGCTGGCCTCATAGAATAAGTTTGGAAATTTTCCTTCCTATTCTATTTTTTGGAATAGTTTGGGAAGAATAGGTATTAACTCCTCTTAAATGTTTGGTAGAATTTGCCTTGAAGCCATCTGGCCCTGGACTTTTGTTTGTTGGGAGTTTTTTGATTACTGATTCAATTTCTTTACTGGTTATTGGTCTGTTCAAGTTTTCTATTTCTTCCTGTTTCAGTTTTGGTAGTTTATATGTTTCTAGGAATTTATCCATCTCTTCCAGGTTGTCCAAGTTGTTGGCATACAGTTTTTCATGATATTCTCTTATAATTGTTTTTACTTCTGTGGTGTTGGTTATTTCTCCTCTCTCATTTGTGATTTTTTTCATTTGGGTCTTTTCTCTCTTCTTTTTGCTAAGTCTGGCTAGAAGTTTATCAATTTTATTAATTTTTTCAAAGAACCAACTTCTGGTTTCATTGATCTGTCCTATTGCTTTTTTAGTTTCTCTATCCATTTATTTCTGCTCTAATGTTTGTTATTTCCCTGTTTCTGCTGGCTTTGGGATTCATTTGTTGTTCTCTTCTAGCTCTTTTAGGTGTAAGGTTAGGCTATTTATTTGAGATTTTTCTTGCTTCTTGAGGTGGCCTGTATTACTGTATACTTCTTTCTTAAGACTGCTTTTGCTGCATCCCAAAGGTTTTGGACCATCGTGTTTTAATTTTCACTTGTTTCCATGTACTTTTTAAAATGTCTTCTTTGATTTCCTGGTTGACCCATTCATTGTTTAGTAACATACTGTTTGACCTCCATGTATTTGTGGTCTTTCCAAATGTTTTCTTATGGTTGACTTATAGTTTAATAGCATTGTGGTTAGAAAAGTTGCATGGTATGATTTCAATCTTCTTGTATTTGTTGAGGACTGATTTGTGACCCAGTTTGTGATCTACTCTAGAGAATGTCAAGCCCCACATCAGGCTCCATGCTCAGTGTGGAGTTTGCTTGAGATTCTCTTTCTCCCTAAATAAATAAATAAATAAATAAATAAATAAATAAATAAATCTTTTTTTAAAATAGAGAAGTTTTCTCTGAGAGAATACTGAGCATGATGGGCATTCCTGGGAACAGACCAACTTAAGTAAATGAGTACACAGAAAATCCCAATGTGGCTAGACACAGAATAGTCTGGTTTGGTCAAAACATATGGTTCTTACAAGAAAGAGTATGAGATAAGACAGGAAAAGTAATATGAGAAAAAGCTCTTGGGTAAGTTAGAGTACTTGACTAAGAAATTTTGACTCACCTCTAAAGTCATCTGAAAACTAAAAGAGTGAAACAACAGGAATAAAAGGTGTGTTTCAGGAAGATGACTGTCAGGATTTAGTGAAGGATAAATGGGGTTGTGGCAAGATAACACAATAAGAAGCAATTGAAATAATCCAGGATGGCAGCAATATTTAAAACTCATTTAGGCACAGTCAGGAGGCAGAAGCACAGTGGAGGGCCAGAAGGTTGTGGAGCCTCATGTTGGGCTCCGTTTGGTGGCCTCTAAGTGGTGCCCCCTTTGAGAATGCCATCCCAAAGCAAGGAAATCCCAGGTGCACTTGTGGCCTTGGTGATTAGTGCCAACTCACTGCCACTGAACATAGTTGGAACAGAAAATTGGAACAGGGCAGCAAGCCCTTCAGAACTAGGTTTTTAAAACAAAAACAGAATTGCAATCTTGGCAGAACTGGGCAATGAGGAAAGAAAATTACTAGTGTAACCAATCTTCAACCAAATCATCCTGGAGCTACGGATGCACTCTGGAGACCCTTTCTTAAAAAGGACTTTCAGAGGCACCTGGGTGGCTCAGTCAGTTAAGTGTCTGACTCTTCATTTCAGCTGACGTCATGATCTCAGGGTCATGAGATGGAGCCCAGTGTGGAGCCTGCTTAAAATTTCCTCTCTCCCTCTGTCCTTCTCCCACCCATGCTCTTGCATGCACATGCTCACATGCCCTCTCTCTCTGAAAAAAAAAGACTTCCAGGTCATGCTGAGCAGCAGAATATTACAGCCCAACAAAAGGTAGCTTTGCAGCATGCATGTGCACATTCATCTGGCTGTTTCATAACTCTAGACTCTGCATTTGGGAATCATATTCTTCCTATTTTACTTCACCTTGACCTAGAATTAAGGAAATATTTGTAATGAAAGTGACTGTAATATCAAATGCCGAAACTACTATCATTCAGAATGATACTGTCATTCAGAATTGAATTCAGTGACTTCCAGAGTTTTGGTGAATATTTATATTCTTTGCTTATTTAAAAGAAAGGTATGTGTAAGTCAAAACAGAAAAGGAGGGTCACCAGGATTTGTGAGCTTTGGAAGCTGTATTATCTGAGTGACTTACTATGTTACCCATGGCTGTAACTTTTTTGTAATGTAGTTTGATTTTTTAACTCTAAATAAGACTCTGATTTGGATGGTCACATAATTCACCCCTGCAGCCCCCAACTAGTTGGACTAATATGTCCACAATAGATTTTCAAGAACCATTTATAGTACTTAAGTTTAAACAAATGAGGATGCTTTAAAAAATGTGAACCAGTAAGCTTAAATAAGTTATATTCATATTTACTGTTTGTAGAATTGATATTAATGTACCTTTTGAGTTTATAGTCAACATGCCATCCTGAAATACTGTTTAACTCATAACTAGCTCCCTTATTCCCCATTTTAAAAGGAAATCTAAGTTAAGACTAAGACTACCAATCAGTCTTTATAAAAATGTTTATAAAGCTATGCCACTATACATTATATGACTAAATGGTATTAAAGACAATTAATTATGAGAAATGTGGTTTTAAAATTTGTACCTGCTCTTAGTGTTACTACATAAATGGTATGCCTATGTGGTTTTATTGTCCATTTTTGTGCTAATTAAAAACATGCAAGGTGGAAAAAACTCATTTAAGCAGATATCAAAATTGGAAAGCAATACAGGTGTAATTATTTAATTTGCACTTGGAAACAAAGGAATGAGACATTCAAGAAAATTTGTTCTGTGAAGTAAAATAAAAAAGGATAAAACCACCCCAAGCTTGATTAAAGGATTGCTCTAAGTATGACAAATGAGTACCAATATTTTTCTAATGAAATAAATTTATGTCATGAAATAAATAATCTAAATTAAATTGGAGGTTGTAAAAACAGGTACATACTCATAAAATGTGGAGCTTAGAAAGAATGGAAAGAATAAAGAGATAAGAACCATGAACTTTTGGAACAGAGTTTATAAATTCTGATGAAAAGAGAAATTCAGAATACTTCTTCCATGCAAAATTCACTTAATACAAATTATTCCTCTTCAAAGATCCCCTAAACCATCTATTATTGTGTTTTCTCAGGAGAAGTATATGAATTAGTTGCTTTTATCCCGTTTCCTAAAAACAAACACCCCTTCTAAATTTTTCTTCCATTAGTAACTACTTGAGACCAAGAGTTTTCTTAACAGAAATCTAAGAAAATGGAGTTACCTGAACTCTGAACAAAATATTTGAAAACTTAGTGTTCCTGCTGTGTGATTCGCTTTATTGTCAGATTTTTATTTTTATTTAAAACTGAGAAAATGTGTTTTCAAGGCATAAGGAGACTACAGTTATGGTTACACTAAATATTTAGAAGTTAAGTCTCTTAATGCTTTCAGCAAGTACGAGAAGTGTTGTCCTGTGCTTTAACAAAACTGAAGGAGAAAAAAATCAGGGGTTAAAATAAAACTTCATATTTATTAATAACAAGTTGATATTTGTAGCTCATACTTACTATTTGGCCACATGATGTCGCTCTTTACCGCGAAATTTTCTCATTCAAGACAAAACTAAGTCATCCGTTTTCATATTGGAAAGACTCTTCACTCTGTTTCTCTAAGCGGATGTTGAACAATGGCGAGCACTTCATGATAGTAAGAAAGACATAAGAAGATTCCTCCAAATTTTGAGACAAGTTACGATTTGAATAAAAAAAAAACAATTAATTTGAAATGGTGTACTCGAATCGAGGCGATCGGGGGCACTGGCATCTACTGCTGTTTTTCAAAATTCTCATAGCCTGGGAGAGCGCGAGCGGCCAGGTCCACTACTCGGTCCCCGAGGAGGCCAAACACGGCACCTTCGTGGGCCACATCGCCCAGGACTTGGGGCTGGAGCTGGCGGAGCTGGTGCCGCGCCTTTTCCGGGTGGCGTCCAAAGGCCACGGGGACCTTTTGGAGGTAAATCTGCAGAATGGCATTTTGTTTGTGAATTCTCGGATCGACCGGGAGGAGCTGTGCGGGCGGAGCGCCGAGTGCAGCATCCACCTGGAGGTGATCGTGGACAGGCCGCTGCAGGTTTTCCATGTGGAGGTAGAGGTGAAGGACATTAACGACAATCCTCCTGTATTCCCCGAGACACAAAAGAATCTGTTTATTGCAGAATCCAGGATGCTTGACTCTCGGTTTCCACTAGAGGACGCTTCCGATGCAGATATCGAGGAGAACGCTCTGTTGACTTACAGACTGAGCCCCAACGAGTTTTTCTCTCTGGACGTACCAACAAATGACGAACAGGTAAAACCTCTTGGACTTGTATTACGGAAACCTTTAGACAGGGAACAGTCTCCAGAACTTCATTTAGTGCTCACAGCCACTGATAGAGGCAAACCTGAGCTGACTGGCACCGTTCAGTTACTCATCAAAGTGCTGGACGCCAATGACAACGCCCCAGCTTTCGACAGAACACTCTATGCGGTGAAATTACCAGAAAATATTCCCAATGGAACTTTGGTAATTAAACTTAACGCCTCAGATTTGGATGAAGGCTCGAATGCGGATATTATTTACTCGTTCTCTAGTGGTGTTTCCCCAGATATAAAATCTAAGTTCTACATAGATGCCGTAAGTGGAGAAATTATAGCAATAGGACATATCGATTTTGAAGAAAGCAAAACCCACAAACTTCGAGTAGAAGCGATCGATAAAGGCTACCTACCACTAGCTGGTCACTGTACAGTTCATGTGCAAGTTTTGGACGCTAATGATAATGCTCCAGAGTTGACTGTTACTTCCCTGTCTCTCCCTATCTCAGAGAATGCTCAACCGGGCACAGTCATCACCTTGATTAATGTGTTTGACCGAGATTCTGGAGCTAATGGGGAGGTGACCTGCTCACTAACATCCCATGTCCCCTTCAAGCTGGTGTCCACCTTCAAGAATTACTATTCGCTGGTGCTGGACAGCGCCCTGGACAGAGAGAGCGTGGCGAACTATGAGCTGGTGGTGACCGCACGCGACGCAGGCTCGCCTTCGCTCTCCGCCACGGCCAGCGTGTCCGTGGAAGTGGCGGACGTGAACGACAACGCGCCGGCATTCGCGCAGCCCGAGTACACGGTGTTCGTGAAGGAGAACAACCCGCCCGGCTGCCACATCTTCACGGTGTCTGCGCGGGACGCCGACGCGCAGGAGAACGCGCTGGTGTCCTACTCGCTGGTGGAGCGGCGCGTGGGCGAGCGTGCGCTGTCGAGCTACGTGTCGGTGCACGCGGAGAGCGGCAAGGTGTACGCGCTGCAGCCGCTGGACCACGAGGAGCTGGAGCTGCTGCAGTTCCAAGTGAGCGCGCGCGACGCGGGCGTGCCTCCCCTGGGCAGCAACGTGACGCTGCAGGTGTTCGTGCTGGACGAGAACGACAACGCGCCCGCGCTGCTGCCGCGGCCAGGGGCGGGCGGCGGCGGCGGCGGCGGCGGCGCTGTGAGCGAGCTGGTGTCGCGGTCGGTGGGCGCGGGCCACGTGGTGGCGAAGGTGCGCGCGGTGGACGCCGACTCTGGCTACAACGCGTGGCTGTCGTACGAGCTGCAGCCGGCGGCGGCTGGCGCGCGCAGCCCGTTCCGCGTGGCGCTGTACACGGGCGAGATCAGCACGACGCGCACCCTGGACGAGGCGGACTCGCCGCGCCAGCGCCTGCTGGTGCTGGTGAAGGACCACGGCGAGCCGGCGCTCACGGCCACGGCCACTGTGTTGCTGTCGCTGGTGGAGAGCGGCCAGGCGCCCAAGGCGTCGTCGCGGGTGCTGGCGGGCGCCGCTGGCGCCGAGACGGCGCTGGTGGATGTCAACGTGTACCTGATCATCGCCATCTGCGCGGTGTCCAGCCTGTTGGTGCTCACGCTGCTGCTGTACACGGCGCTGCGCTGCTCGGCTCCGCCCGCGGAGGGCGCGTGCGCGCCTGGGAAGCCCACGCTGGTGTGCTCCAGCGCGGTGGGGAGCTGGTCGTACTCGCAGCAGAGGCGGCACAGGGTGTGCTCCGGGGAGGGCCCGCCCAAGACCGACCTCATGGCCTTCAGCCCCAGCCTACCTCAGGGTCCCAGCTCTGCAGGCACTGTGAGTCTCAAAAATAATTTTCACAATAATTTTCGTTTTAAATCTTTAATATTTATTATTTCCCTCCATCTTCTTTTTTATCTTTAATTATGTTTTTTTTTTTTTTCTTGAGAGTGAATGAGTTTATCAGCTCTTTCCTGAGAACAGTTTTTCAGAAAGAGGGTGAAGGGGTGCACAAAACGGCACCGAGCTCCTGGCCGAGCAGCAGGCCAAGGAAGCGAGAGGCAAAGAAAGCAGGGAGACAGGACACACGGAAGACAGAGGGCAGCGCCTGGACAATCTGGCCTCAGCAAGCTGGCAGGCCCCAGGGGCTGAGGTGCGTGGCTCCAGGCCTCAGTGAGGGAGAGACATCACAGGCATTTAATAATGGTTATACTTGATTATTATCTCATCATTTCAGATGTAAGTTCTGTATTGGTACTAATTCATTTACTTAAAATTACAGTTATGCTTAGAATTCATTTTAATTTGTTGCAGATAATCGCTTTGCAGTAATGAATATATTTCAGTAACATTCCCTTTTTTAAGGTTTTCAAAGTTGGCATGAATGGATTACTTTTCTTTGCATGATAGAAATTGTTTCCTAAATCAAATTTTAATATTTTAATTTTTCAGTCTTTAGGAAATGTTGTAGGGAGATACTTGTATGACATATTTGGAGTTATTTACCTTCAAATCTCATATTGCGACTGCATTGAAATGTTTTAATGTAGCTATGTCACTTTGCCTTTTCTTTTCCATTGAATATCAGTTATTTTAGTGTTTTATTACACCAAATTAATTTCCTTTTTATGTAATATTTGTACACTGAATCATTCTTTTAAGGTTTCTCTAAACAGTTTTCTTTCGCATACTTATGATGAATTTGATATTTATGATTCTTTTTTAACTGTAGTGGCTTCATTTATTTTTGAATACGAAATACACTTACATGGTTTACAATGTTACCCTTCCACCTCCAATATCAAGCCACTTAATATACCTCCTTGAACATTTCTAAGGTGTTTTTTTGTTTGTTTGTTTTTAAAGTAATATCTACACCCAAGGTGGGGTTTGAACTCACAACCCTGAGACAAGAGTCACATGCTCTACTGACTGAGCCAGCCAAGTGCCCTCGGTCTTCCTTGTCTATTTCAAACGTTGCAATTTCTTGGTTATCTTAACACAGATATTTTCTTTATATAGAAATAAGTACCCCTCTTCTATTTTAAAACATAATAGTCATATCGCTTTTCCTCTGTCTGTTTTACTTAATATATCTTGATAATCATGATGTATCAGTACTTGAGGATGTGTCACATTCCTTTTTCCAGATTTATGGTGCCCCACTTTGCAGATATATCATAATTTTTTCCCTTACCCTAACATCAACATTTAGTGGAACAATGATTAGTTTTTCTTTAACTTGCATTTTTTTTTTCAATTGACAAACTATTATATTGGTAAGAAGCAATTTTGAGCTCTCACAGTTGGGAAAATCTTAACATATTCAAATTAGATATTATTGGTATCTTTTGTTTTTTTTTTTTCTATGATGTTATATATCAGTTATATTTCAATTTTAAAAATGCACACCAGGGGTGCCTGGGTGGCTCAGTGGGTTAAGCGACTGCCTTCGGCTCAGGTCATGATCCCAGAGTCCTGGGATCAAGTCCCACATCAGGCTCCTGGCTCAGCGGGAAGCCTGCTTCTCCCTCTGACCCTCTCCCCTCTCATGCTCTTTCTCTCTCTCTCTCAAATAAATAAATAAACAAAATCTTAAAAAAAATAAATAAAAATAAAAATGCACACCAAGGGGCGTCTGGGTGACTCAGTCGGTTAAGCATCTGCCTTTGGCTCAGGTCATTATCCCAGGGCCCTGGGATGGAGCCCCACATGGGGCTCCCCTGCTCGGTGGGGAGTCTGCCTCTCCCGCTCCCTCTGCCTCTCTCCTCAGGCTCCTGCTTGTGCTCTCTCTCTCTCCCCCTCTCAAATAAATAAATAAATAATCTTAAAAAATAAAAACGCACACCAAATTTCAAAGATAGTACAAAACTAAAAATGAAATATATTTCATCAGTACTTTCAAAAGTAATATTTACATGTTGAAATGGTAGTATTTGGATACATTCAGTTAAATAAAATATACTATTAAAATCTCATCTACTTGTTTTTACTTTTAAGAATGTGGCAACTGGGGTGCCTGGGTGGCTCAGTCGGTTGTGTGTCTGACTCTTGGTTTTGGCTTAAGTCATGATCTCAGGGTCTTGGATGAGCCCTACCTCAGGCTGGGCACTGAGCGAGGAGCCTGCTTGGGATTCTCTCTGTTCCTCTCCCTCCTCTCCTCCTTCTCTGATCGCCCCTTGCATTCTCTCTCTCTAATAAAAAAAAATGGGGCTACTAAGGGACACCCTGCTGGCTCAGTAGGTAGAGTGAATGACTCTTGATCTCAGGGTTGTTTGTGTGTATATATATATATATTTATATATATTTATTTTTGTATATTTACATATACCACATCTTCTTTATCCACTCATCTTTTGGTGGTCACTTGAGATGCTTTTGTAATTTGGCTATTGTAATTAATCTGCAGTAAACATAGGGGTGCATATATCCCTTTGGCATAGTGTTCATATTCTTTGGGTAAATATCCAGTAGTGGAATTACAGGATCATATGGTAGTTCTATTTTTAATATTTTGAGGAACCTCCATACAGTCTTCCATAGTGGCTGCGCCAGTTTGCATTCTCACCAACAGTGCATGAGGGTTCCTTTTTCTCCATATCCTCAATAACACCTATTGTTTCTTGTGTTGATTTTAGTGATTCTGACAGGTGTGAGGTGATATCTCATTGTAGTTTTGATTTGCATTACCCTGAGGATGAATGATGTTGAACATCTTTTTATGTGTCTTTTGGCCATCTAGATGTCTTCTTTGGAGAAATATCTGTTCATGTTTGCCCCTCCCCACTGCTTGCTTGTGCTCTCTCTCTTGCTCTGCTGTCTCTTTCTCTCAAAATAAAAAAATAAAAACAAAATCTTTTAAAAAAGAGAGAACCATAGAAGGGGGGGAGGAAGATGTGGGTTCGGGAATACCTTCAGTGAAAGTCTTATTTGAAACATTGGAAGTGGATGAGAACACTTAAAGGAAAGCATATACAAAGTTGAGATTGAAAGAAAAGGATGAGCTCATTTAGGAGCAGCTGAAGGATCAGAGCATCAAAGAATTATGGGTAGATATTCCACGAGAATTTGCAGTGATGAAGTATGTGAAGGAAAATGTTTAGAGGGGGAGGAGGGGGGAAATTTAGAAATGCTGTAAAGAATATGCACTAAAATTTTCTTCCATTATTAAGTAAAAAAAACAGCCTTAGGAGTATTTGATATTCATCAAATAAAGAAAGAATGGACTTCAATAATCTATAAGATGTTAAAAATGTGGATAAAATTTGTTAATTTAAAATTACAGTCCATTCTTTCTCAGAGCAAAATATAATAGCATGTCCTATAACAGAAATATATGCACGTTTCTTCTCTACACAAAGAGTGTAGTATAGCTTGCACTGCTAATTCCCAGACCTACTTCAGATCACAAATTTTCTGAACTGGTTGATAGCAGTAATTAAATTATTGCGAGAGAAGTTGTGTTGCTATGAATTATCTGATCCCTCATCCTACTCTAAATTAATAAAAGAAATTAGACGAGATGAAACTGGCTCTGTAAATTACGAACATAAGGAGATTTACTATTAAAGTAAGGCAAAATAAGAATTTCTTTTTTAACTTAAAAGACTACAGCTTAGCGCGGTTATGTGAATTCATTTCTTACCCTTTGTAGCCGCATGATGTCGCTGTCTACCATGAAGTCAATCTAGTCATTACAGTATGCAAAATCCATTCCTCCTATTACTGATTAGTTCCACCAGTGCTCAGTGATGGCAGGCGCAGAAGAATTGGATTAACAGACTCGGGATCATACAGATTTTATCTTAATTGCGAGGCAAGATCTTCTGATGGAAATAAAACAAGTATTTGACATGGTTATTACCCTGGAAGGCCGACTGGGATCTCAGTATCTGCTGCTATCGCTTCTGCTCCTTGCAGCGTGGGAGGAGGGCAGCGGCCAGGTTCAGTACTCGGTCGCCGAGGAGTCCAAACACGGCACCTTCGTGGGCCGCATCGCCCAGGACTTGGGGCTGGAGCTGGCGGAGCTGGTGCCGCGCCTTTTCCGGGTGGCGTCCAAAGGCCACGGGGACCTTTTGGAGGTAAATCTGCAGAATGGCATTTTGTTTGTGAATTCTCGGATCGACCGGGAGGAGCTGTGCGGGCGGAGCGCGGAGTGCAGCATCCACCTGGAGGTGATCGTGGACAGGCCGCTGCAGGTTTTCCATGTAGAGGTAGAGGTGAAGGACATTAACGACAACGCGCCGGTGTTTCGTTTAAAGGAACAAAGAGTGCTGATTTACGAATCAAGGCTGCCAGATTCTATGTTTCCACTAGAGGGCGCGTCAGATGCGGATGTTGGCTCGAATTCCCTCTTAACCTATAAACTCAGTTCCAGCGAATACTTCGCCCTAGATGTGAAAACAAACAGTGATGACAATACACAAATTGGGCTCGTGTTAAGGAAATCCTTGGACAGAGAGGAAGCTCCCGAACATAACTTACTGCTGACAGCCACTGACGAAGGCAAACCTGAGCTCACTGGCACTGTTCAGCTGCTGGTCACTGTGCTGGACGTGAATGACAATGCTCCCAGTTTCGAACAGACTGAATATGAAGTAAGGATCTTCGAAAACTCGGGCAACGGAACAATAGTCATCAGACTGAATGCTTCTGATCGGGATGAAGGAGTGAATGGGGAAATTTCATACTCTTTTAATAGTCTTGTTCCGACCATGGTTAGAGACCAGTTTAGAATAGATCCAAATACTGGAGAAATAGTAACTAAAGGGAATTTAGATTTTGAAAAATTGAATTTATACAAAATTCGTGTTGACGCGACGGACAAAGGCCACCCACCCATGGCTGGACATTGCACTGTTTTATTGAAAGTTTTGGATAAAAATGATAATGTCCCTCAGATTGCATTGACTTCCTTATCCCTCCCTATCCGAGAGGACGCTCAATTAGGTACTGTTATTGCCCTAATTAGCGTGTCAGATCTCGACTTCGGTGCCAACGGGCAAGTGACCTGCTCACTAACACCTCATGTCCCCTTCAAGCTGGTGACCACTTTCAAGAATTATTATTCGCTGGTGCTGGACAGCGCCCTGGACAGAGAGAGCGTGGCGAA
>NW_022589735.1:227889-234978 GCF_004348235.1 Phoca vitulina
TCCAGCACCAGCGAATAGTAATTCTTGAAGGTGGACACCAGCTTGAATGGGATACGAGGCATCAGAGAGCAGGTCACCTGCCCATAGACACCGGAGTCACGGTCGGACACGGAGACAAAGGCGATGACGGTGCCGAGTGGAGTGTCCTCTCTGACCGGCAAAGACAGAGGTGTGATTGCCAGTTGTGGAGCATTGTCATTTACATCCAGCACTTTCACTAAAACCTTGCAGTGATTCGACATTGGAGGATTTCCTTTATCAACTGCTTTTACCTGAATTTCATAGGATTTTGTTTCCTCATAATCCAATCTACCAATTAGCCTAATTTCTCCTGAGTTGGAATCGATTTTGAAGTTTTTTTGAATGTTTAGAGGAACATCACTGCCAAAGGAAAAAACAATTTCTCCATTTACACCTTCATCGGCATCAGAGGCGTTTAATGTAGTCACTAATGTTCCATTTGCTGTACTTTCTAATAAATGGACTCTGTACACAGCCTGGGCGAACAATGGGGTATTATCATTAACGTCGAGCACTGTGATCAGCAGCTGAACTGTACCTTCCAGCTCTGGTTTGCCCCCATCAGTGGCTGTCAATAATAAATGAAGTTCTGGTGTTTCTTCTCTATCCAAAGATTTCCTCAATTCAAGTGAAAGTGACTTACTGAGTTCATCACTTGCCTGTACATCCAAAGAGAAATAATCGCTGGGGCTGAGGGTGTAAGTTAGAAGAGCGTTGGTACCAATGTCCTCATCAGCAGCGCCCTCTATCGGGAAACGTGAATCCACCAGTCTAGATTCAGGAATAAATAACCTTTGTTCTCTTGCTCTGAAAACCGGTGGGTTATCATTAATGTCCTTCACCTCCACCACCACATGGAAAACCTGCAGCGGCCTGTCCACGATCACCTCCAGGTGGATGCTGCACTCCGCGCTCCGCCCGCACAGCTCCTCCCGGTCGATCCGAGAATTCACAAACAAAATGCCATTCTGCAGATTTACCTCCAGAAGGTCCCCGTGGCCTTTGGACGCCACCCGGAAAAGGCGCGGCACCAGCTCTGCCAGCTCCAGCCCCAAGTCCTGGGCGATGCGGCCCACGAAGGTGCCGTGTTTGGCCTCTTCGGCGACCGAGTAGTGGACCTGACCACTCCCAGTCTTCCAGGCTGCGAGGAGAAGAACGGAGAGCAACAAACGCAGGGCTCCCTTGCCTCCTTGCCTAGGAAACAGCATCGCAAAACCACTAAAAATTGGTACCACTCTCTCACTTCAAAGTCATACTCTCTTTACTTTATATCTTGAATAATATATCTCCCGGCCGTTTTTGTCTTCTCTCAGGCTGTGACAAAATGGAGCTTCCTCCTTTAGTTTTTGGTGACAAGACTTTGTGGTATACAGCGACATCATGTGGCTAATGGTGTAGATTTGAGATTCATTCACTGATTTCCAAAAGTCTATATATTCATTTGCAATTTACTCAATGCAATCATTTTCAATTATGTCTTTTAAAGACTGGTACACTTCAAATCTCACTTATTCTTAAAATGAAGCAAATTCAGAATTTGGAACTTTTAAAAATACCAGTAGATTTAGGCAATACTGTTAATATTTTAATGTGCAAGGTACTTTAATGTGGTATAAATTTCCTTTTATGCATTTTATTACTATGAAGAATACATAGAATAAATTCTAACCACAATTCACTGGCATTCAAATATTTCAAACATAAAACTATTGAGTTAAATATACTTTGTTTTCTACAGTTAAAAACTTATTTTACCTTTTATAACGTATCTACATTTAACTGAAAACTATATAATTATCAAGCTTTAATTTTGAAAACTACAATCTTCATAATTTCAGCTATATTGTAATGTTTCATCCTCTTTATTTTTATGAAAATTGTTCAATTTGAATATATTCTCAATATAGAAAAATGTCATTTACAATGATCAGATGACAATTGAAACTTAAAACAATAGTTAATCATGGACTACATTATCATGGTTGTGATTATGAAAATAAAAGACTACACAATACTATCTTCAAGGGAAAAATAAACGGGAGTATAATGCCTGGAAAATTTGTTATCAGAGCTGTTAAAATAGCAGAGTTAAAGTTAAGCTGGTATAAACTCAAATTAGAGTGTGATATCTTTAAGATATTAAATGCAATGTCCATGGTAACCACAGAGCAAATAGCTATAGAATCTGAATAGATCTGGGGTGCTTGGGTGGCCCAGTCAGTTAAGCTCAGACCGTGATTTCATGGGTGGTGAATGAAGCCTGCATCAAGCTCTGCACTCAGCGGGAGTCAGCTTGAAGGTTCTCTCCCTCTGCCCTTCCCCCAACTTATGCACACACTCTCTCTCTAAAATAAATAAGTAAATCTTTTTTAAAAATCTGAATAGACCTATAACTAGTAAGGAGAATGAATCAGTAATTTTTAAAAATCTCCTGACAAAGAGAAGTCCTTGGCCCAATGGCTTCACTGGTGAAATTGACCAAACATTTAAAGAAGAAATAATAATCCTTCTCAAACTATTCCACATAAACGAAGAGGAAGGAACACTCTCATTCTATAAGGCCGGCATTACCCTGATACCAAAGGCAGAGAAAGACACTACAAGAAAAGAATACTACAGATCAATATCCCTTATGAACAGTGATGCTAAGATCCTCAAAAAAAAAAATATTAGAAAAGTGAGTTCAGCCACATGTTAAAAGGATTATACACCATGAGCAAGTGGGATTTATTCCTGGAATGTAAGGATACCTCAATCTACACAAATCAACCAATGTAATACACCACACTAACAGAATGAAGGAAAAAAAACACATGATCATCTCAATAGGTGCAGAAAAGGCATTTGACAAAATTCAGCACTCTTTCATGATAAAAAAACACTCAAAATCCTAGGAATAGAAGGAAACTACCTCAATATAATAAAATGCCATTTCTGAAAAACCCACAGCAAACAACATACTCGGTGGTGAAAGACTGAAAGTTGTTCCTCTAAGATTAGGACAAGGCAAGGAGGCCTGTTTTCACCTTTTCTATTCAACATAGTATTAGAAATTCTAGCCAGACGCGGCTAGTGGTTCAGTTGTTAAGCGCGTCTGACTTCGGCTCAGGTCATGATCCCAGAGTCCTGGGATCGAGCCTTGCATTGGGCTCCCTGCTTAGCAGGAAGACTGCTTATCCCTCTCCCACTCCCCCTGTTTGTGTTCCCTCTCTCACTGTGTCTCTCTCTGTCAAGTAAATAAATAAAATCTTAAAAAAAAAAAAAGAAATTCTAGCCAGAGCAATTAGGCAAAAAAAAAAAAAAAAAAAAAGCATCCAAAATGGAAAGGAAGAAGTAAAATTATCTCTGTTCACAGAGGATATGATCTCATATGTAGAAAACGCTAAAGATTACACAGAAAGCTTAAAATTATTAAATGAATTCAACAAAGTAGCAGGATACAAAGCCAACACACAAAAATCGGTTGCATTACTATATACTAAAAGTGAAAAATCTGAACAGAAAATTAAGAAAACAGCTTCACTTACAATACCAAGAAAATACGAATTAACTTAACCAAGATGAAAGACTTATATGATGAAAACAACAGAAACATTTCTGAAATAAATTAAAGAATACATAAATGGAAAAAGATCTCATGTTCGTGGATTGAAAGACATATTACTGTTAAGGGGCACGTGGGTGGCTCAGTTGGTTAAGTGTCTGCCTTTGGCTCAGGTCATGATCCCAGAGTCCTGGGATTGAGCCCTGTACCAGGCTCCCTGCTCAGCGGGGAGCCTGCTTCTCCCTCTGTGCCTCTCCCTGATCATGTGTGCTCTCTCCCTCTCTCTCTAATAAATAAATAAAATCTTTAAAAAAAATAACCAGGTGATGGGTATTAAGGAGGGCATGGGTTGTGATGAGCACTGGGTGTTACACACAACTAATGAATAGTTGAACACTACATAAAAAACTAATGATGTACTATAAAAAAATTAAAATAATAAAAATAAAATAAGCTCCACTTAAAAAAAAAGATTCTCTTTCTCCCTCCCCCTCACATCTCTCTCTCGAAAAAAAGAAAGACTTATTGCTAAGATGTCAGTACAACCCAAAGTGATCTACAGGTTTAATGTAATCCCTACCAAAATCCTAATGATGCTTTCTGCTGAAGTAGAAAAATCTCATTCTAAACTTAATATGGAATCTCAAGGGACTTCAAATAGACAAAACAATCCTGAGCAAGAAGAACAAAGCTGGAGAATTCACACATCCCAATTTCAAAACTTATTACAAAGCTACAGTAATCAAAACAGTATGGTACTGGCATGAAGACAAACATATAGACCAATGGAATGGAATAGAGATTCCAGAAATAAAACTTCACATATAAAGTCAAATGGTGTTCAACAAGGGTGCCAAGACCATTCAATGGGAGAAAAGAGAGTCTTTCAACAAATGGTGCTGGGAAAACAGGATGCAAAAGAATGAAGTTATATCCTTACCTAACACCACATACAAAAATGAACTCAAAATGGATCCATGATGTAAATATAAGACCTAAAATTATAAAATTCTTAGAAGAAAACATAGGGAAAAAACTTCATGACAATGGGTTTGGGAGTGATTTCTTGGATATGATACCAAAGGCATAAACAACAAAAGAAAAGATAGACAAATTAGACTTTATAAAAATTGAAAATATTTTCCATTAAAAGATACTATAAGGACTTCCAGTTTCTAGTTCTGAATGTAAGGAGGTTAGAAATTACCACTCCATCTTAACAAGTAAAAAGCTGAACAGACTGGAAAACCAAGAATTCTTTGGGATGTGTAAAAGATGGGAGGATGAGAGGACACAGGGCAAACCAATGACCCCAAGATTAGAGAATCACAGGGAGATACAAGGAGTCACAGCTAACTGGTACAGAGACTCAAGAGCAGAAACCACTGTGGTAATCGTGCTTGGGTAGAAAAATCTGAAGTTTAATTGATGAGACACTGGGGGCTCAGTGTGGAGAAGTCTGAGAGTTGAAAACTCCAGGGGGAAGCAGTCATGGAAGACTCCCACAATATTATGAGATTCACCTCCAGCAACATGGCCAGATTCCCACAGTAACTAACAGAGAAAAATGGCTAAAATTAACAACACAAGAAACAAGTGTTGGCTAGGATGCAGAGAAAGGGGAATCCTCTTGCACTGTTGGTGAGAATGCAAACTTGTGCAGCCACTCTAGAAAACAGTATGGAGTTTCTTCAAAAAGTTAAAATACAGCTACCCTACTATCCAGCATTTGCACTACTAGGTATTTACTCAAAAGATACAAAAATACAGATTCAAAGGGATACAGGTACCCCGATGTTTATAGTAGCATTATCAACAATAGCTGAACTATGGAAAGAGCCCAAATGTCCATCAACTGATGAATGGATAAAGAAGAGTGATATATATATATTATTATTATATTATTATATATATATTATTATATATATTATATAATATATAATATATACATATTACTCAGCGATCAAAGGGAATGAAATCTTGTCATTTTCAATGATGTAGATGGAGCTAGAGTTTATTATGCTCAGCAAAATAAGTCAGGCAGATGGGGCAGCTGGGTGGCTCAGTCGGTTAAGTGTCTGCCTTCAGCACAGGTCATGATCCCACGGTGCTGGGATCAAGCCCCACATCGGGCTCCTTGCTCATCGGGAAACCTGCTTCTCCCTCTTCCTCTGCTGCTCCCCCTGCTTGTGCTCTCTCTCTCTCTCTCTGTAAAATAAATGAAATCTTTGGAAAAAAACGATTACTTGGAATGTAAATAGACTAAATACTCCAATCAAAAGACACAGGATGATGTCAAAAGACACAGGGTGATGGAAAGTATAATAAAACAACACCCATCTATATGCTGCCTACGAGAGACTCGTTTCAGACCTAAAGACACACACAGATTGAAAGTAAAGGGATGGAATGACAGGAAGATGGTGGCAGAGTAGGACACTAGGCTTGCCTCATCCCATCAATACAACTAGGTAACTATCAAATTATCCTAAGTACTCCAGAAATTGACCTGAAGACTGACAGAACAGACTCCACAACTAAAGGGAGAGAAGAGGCCACATTGGAGAAGGTAAGAAGTGCAGAGACGTGGTTTAGGGGAGAAATGGATCCTGGCTGTGGTAGAGGGGAGGGAGACATAGTCACAAAGAAGGGGAAGAGAGAGAGAGAAACACACAGGGGAACACACAAGGATAATGTTTTCCCATAGCTAATGGCTTGGAAAACAGGAAGGGCTGATTTTATGAGTTCTTGCAACTGGTGGAGCTTAAAGGTCAGTGGATTTGACTGCAATAGAGCCTTGAGGGCACTGTGCTGCTCTTGGAGAGAAGGCAGGCAAACAACCTCAGGGACATACAGCATGAAACTGATCTGAAGAGCTCCTGGGGTACACTGTAGGGAAATTAAATAATGTCCTTGAAAGGCAGCATTCATGGAGACACCACTCCAGGAATAAAGGAACTGGCAGGTGCCATTTCCTTCCCCTGCCCCCCAACATAAACACAGAGCCACCTGCGGAAAGCAGTGCAGCTCAGACACTGGCTGCCTAACTTGTGTACACTAAGCTGCCCCTCTCCCCATGCTCTGAAGGAACCGCCCTTCTCAGTCACACTTACATCAGTCCCAGCATGGAAGGCCCCTCCCCCAGAAGACCAGCACAAACCCCTGCCCACACCACATCTCCTGACCAGAGAGTTTTGCAGGGCTTCAGTTCCAGTGGAGGAAGTGACAGGTCTCATTTCACAAGCAGTTCAGAGCACACCTAGTTAAAACTCACGACATTCAGGCCAGGGACTAAATACTGCCCACAGCAAGCAAGGAGAGCCTCTTCTGATGACTGGCCTGAAGGGTAGAGCAGCCAGAACACAACAGCGAGTGCACACAGCACAAAATGGAGATACTTTCTGAAGCGCCAGGTCCTGGGCACTACATGACCTCTTCTTCATAAGGCCATTACTTTCAGAAGCAGGAGACAGAACTTTTCTTCCTTCCTTCCTTCCTTCCTTCCTTCCTTCCTTCCTTCCTTC